>NC_132883.1:1054014-1174014 GCF_030463535.1 Salminus brasiliensis
TCGGAACTCATCAGACTCTCCGCTGATCAGCTAAAGTCGGGCTTGCGAGACTCTGATGCCAGTAAAACCGGAACTACCGTGAAACCATTTAGAAAACAATCCCCAACCCAACGGTCCGTAAAATAGGAACGCCAGGCAATCTGCATCTCAGAACTCCTCCGAGGATCAGAACGGATCAGCTGATCAGGTAGAGGCAGAAAGCCGAGCACGCTCCAAGCAATCAGTCAGATCCCAATCCGAACAGCAGGGTCTCCCATTTCATCTCCGTCTCCAGGGAGGTCTCCTGCTCGCACTCAGGAAGCTGGAAGCCTGAGACAGGAACACACACTGGCTCGCGGAGCTGCAGCCGGTTCCCGTCTCCGCTGTAGGAGCGGTGTGTTGCACTAACGGCGGCTGACAGGCTGCGGGAAGGCAGCAGCGGCGCTCGTTTGATCACACAGGTAAAGGCAGAGTGGCCCTGAGGGGGAACGCTCCCTCTCTTTAGTTCTGTCACTGAGGATCCGGGGGGGCAGGGGGCCGGGGGGGGTCTCTTTAAACTGCTATTAGAGTGTAAAAAGCAGCAATAACAGCACGGCAGAGAGCAGGACTCGAACCACAGCTCAGCTGAAACCTTTCTGTTCATCATGTAATCCCACATCTCAGCACTTTTCCATGTCAATTTACATATTTTTAATAACTTTCCTAAATATTCTGAATAGAAATGAATACATGAGTGGAACGGTTCCCTCAGCACTGCAGTAAAGAGAGAGGCAAAAAGCAAACAGCAGTTCTACAGCAGAACACAACTATTAGACTGTAACTATTATTATTATTGATTATTATTGCAGATTATAATCCGATCTAACATTCCAACACCGATATCTGATCAAGATCAAACTTTTCTATTTTTTCTATTTTTAGACAGAGAAAATTTTATTTAGAATTTTACTGAACTGAACTGAATTTTACAGCAGAAAACAGCCTCAGATTAGTTTATCCAATTAGTTTTTCCGACTATTATTTTATTATATAATCCATTCTAACTTTGCAGATCAATACTATAGCTTTTGTAGATAAACTGGCCCAAAATAAATGTAAAAATTTCAATATAACCAAAATTTCAATTTACAAATTAAAAAAATACAGAAAATTATTGTTGTTGTTTAGTTCACATTTAAACACACTTTGATTCCACAGAATCAATTATTAAATAGTCAATTAATCAATACATTTATTTATTTATTAATTTATTTGTCCCCATTTAGGGATGGTGTTTTATTAAAGGCCCATATAGAAACAACCACTGCGCCATGAAAATCCTCCACTTTCAGCAAAGTTCAAGTTCATTTGGATATTTAGATGTGAATCATTTGAATAAATACACTGAATATAACTATATATAATATATATATATATATATATAACTGCTAAATAAAGTACAAATACAGTGAAATAATAATAAAATAAAGTATTAAGTATAAGTATTAAGTATTTGTGCTGAATATTATTATAGATCACAATCTAGTCTAACATTCCAAACTTCAATTTCTGATCAATACATATTTGATTTTGAGTTTTACAGTTTTTGTAGCTAAAGCATAAAAACACATAACCAATATTTACATTTTGAAATAAAAAACGAAAGAAGAATGTAATGAATGTAAATTTCAAATCATATTAATATTGTTATGCAGATCATATATATATATATATATATATCCGCTCCAGAAAAAATGAAGGGAGCACCCTACGTGATCAGTTTCTCTGGTTTTACTATTTCTGGGCAGTGTGTTTTATTTGTGTTGTATTTCATAAATTATGGACAAAAATTCCCCTAAACTCCAAATAAAAATCTTTATTATTTAGAGAATTTATTTATTTGCAGAAATGACAACTGCTCAAAAATACCTGGTCAAATAATGTCAATAAATGATGATAATAATTATAATGTAAAGAAGTTATTATTCAGATTTAAACACAGTGCTAATATCTGAACTCTGAGAGCATTCAGAATCACTATGCTGAAATAATAACCTCGACTGACCAATCACAGCCCTCATGTCTCGGCCGGCTCTCCACTAGTCTTTCACACTGCTGTTGGGCCTTTATGCCGTTCATAGTCAGATTCAGACAACTCAGCTCTGTTTGATGAAATGCCTGAAATAAAATGATTGCTGGATATATATATATATATATATATAGTATTTAAATAGTTTTGGTTAATGTTTAGGTGTTTTATTAAAGGCCTGTTTATTAGAAACAAACACTGTATAATGAGTACACAAACCGTACCGGAGGAAATGTTCATAACAAAATCAGTACTCACAAAACGGAGGATTTTATTTTCCCCAAGAATCAGTGCAAGATTATTACTGTAGACTTTAATCCACCCTAATTCCAAGCACTACTTTTAAATCAGTACAATAATTTTCATTATTTATTACACTGTTTGCAGCCAAACGTTCTCTAAAATGTGTGCATGCGTCATGTTTTTAAAAAATACAAAAACAATATTTTAATATTCAAATAAAAATAAAAAAGAATATTAATATATTGAATACTGAATATGATCGTCATCATTGTTGTCAGATCACTTCATATATATCTTCATATACATCATATATCAATGATATATTAGCAATTCATTAATAATCTTTCACTATTAAAAATTTAAACACCCACTTATAAGCAAACGCTGCATCTTCAAATCTCAGATTTTACCAATGTCTATTATTATTAATATTTAGGCAATAATTGTTTTCAAAACACCAATTTCAGATATAATATAATGCTTTATTTTACTATACTTTTTTATTTATACTAAATATTCCATAGTGCCATATTAAAAAGAAAATGTAATATAGAACTCTATCATCATTACATTATTATATTAAATATACATTATATATATATGCTTTATTATATAATATGTATGTGTATATATATATACACACACATAATCATGGTGGTTCAGTGGTTAGAGCAGTAGGTCGCTGAGCACAGGGCTGAGCTAGGCCGAGACTTGGCTTTTTTATGCTCATATATTTAATAAACATTCATAAAAAATAATAAATAATGACATATTTGTGCAGTGTGTGTGAATACAGCGCGAGAGCAGGTGTAGCGGAGTGGTCTGCGCTGGGGGATTTATGAGGAAACACATGGCTCCCCTGCCTGGCCTCATAAACGCTAAGCTAAGTGGCGTGTCAGTAACGTAAGTGGAGGCCATTAATCTAAAACCTGCAGCAGCTCAATAACCAAGCCGTCAGTTCTTACTAACACACACACACACACACACACACACACACACACACACACACACACACACACTCCACAAGACGTCTGAAGGTGTCAGTCATTCTTGGGTGCACATGACCCTGCCACCGCTTCTCCTTCCTTGGAGCACCTTTGGTAGAAACTGACCACCGCATACCAGGAACACCCCACAAGAGCTGCCTGACTTTTTTTTAGGAGATGTTCTGACCCAGTCGTTTATCTAGAAGCATCACAGTTCGGTTCTTGTCAAAGTATTTCCGATTCTTAAGCTTGCCCATTTTTCCAGTATCAACACATACTGCCTCAGAAGCAAAGAAAGGAGTGCGGTTCTCCCGCTGGTAAAACTGAGCTTTTCCTACTTTAACACACCCATAGCTCTAGAACCACAGATATTACAATACGTTCTCAGGTTCCACTGTAAAGCAGTTCCACACTGCAGACTCTAAACTTTTCTGTATTTCTGTTTCTGTTCTGTTCTGACTGGGTATTGGCTATTTTAAGCCCAGTCCAGATCCGATCCTTTGTTTTTACCGCTGTGCTCCAGCAAGTGACATTAAGGGACATGATAATTCTTAGCGTGCAGCAGAACAGAACAATTTGGGAGCTGAAAAGGTTCTACTGGAGAACTTTTACTCATGAGCAGATCTACTGTGTAGAACAGAACCAGAGCTCAGCAGAACCCCAGACATTTCTACACCTGGCTCCGGAATCAAGCCTGAGAGCGTACAGAGTCAGAACCCGAATCTGCCGGTTCTGTTCTCTCTGAGCTGAGCAGGTTTAGAAGGACAGGCGTCTGTCTGGCGTCTGTCTGTCTCGGGAGGAGAACCGATAATAGCTGTGTTTCTGAGAGTTCTGCAGGCTGACGGGGAGCCGGACGGCCCAGAGGAGATTTGGGCGAACGGTGTCAGCGCGGGACGGCAGCTGCTGAGCGGCGATAAGGAGAAGAAGGAGAGAGGAAGGAGGAAAAGCTGGGGCGAGCGAGAGAGGACAGTAATGAGGTGAGTTACAGACGGACTCTGTGAGAGACGCTGATAATGAGGGAAATTCACCCGGAGAGACCGACTGACCACCATCACACCCCACCCTAACCACTAACTCTCTCTCCCTGTCTCATTCTCCTGTCTCTCTCTCCCTCACACCTTCTATATATATATATATATACACACATCTCCCTTTACACTCTTTCTACCCGTCTCTCTCTCTCTTACAGTCTATCCACCTGTCTCTCTCTCTCTTTCCCTCTTTCTACCTGTCTCTCTCTCTCTTACAGTCTATCCACCTGTCCTCTCTCTCTCTTTCCCTCTTTCTAACCTGTCTCTCTCTCTTTTACAGTCTATCTCTCTCTCTCTCTCTCTCTCACAGTTATTCTACCTGTCTCTCTCTCTCTCTTACAGTCTATCTACCTCTCTTTCTGTCTCTTACAGTTATTCTACCCGTCTCTCTTTTTTTACAGTCTTTCTGTCTGTCTCTCTCTCTCTCTTTCTCTTATAGCTACCTCTGTTTGTCTATCTCTTACAGGTATTCTACCTGTCGCTCTTTTTTTACCTGTCTTTCTACCTCTCTCTCTTACAGTTATTCTACCTGTCTCTCTCTCTCTTGTAACACTGAAAATCTGCTTCAGAAGGATTCACATAAATATGTGTTTTATTATTGATGTCACCTTTTATCACACTGACACACACACACACACACACACACACACACATGCTTTGCAACACCTTGCTGGAGCGCATGCAGGTGAGAATTTGCCACTGTGTAGTGTAAACAGTGTAACCAGCGTTGCCTTAGCAACCATCATCCCATAGACAGGACTTCACCAGCTGATCTTAACCCATAAAACCTATCAAGCTCTACTGTTTAAACTGTGACACTACACTAGGATGCACGCCTTACATCACCAGGCACAATGGCGTGGCGTGGTGCCTGTCAATAAATGACTCCAACATCCTGCAGAAAGCCTTCCCAGAATAGTGGAAGCTTCTAGAGCTGAGAGCAACTCTATATGAAAGCATGTGGATTTAGAATGGGATGTCATAAAAGCTGTAGGTGTCCCAATACTTTTGTCCTTATATTGTACGTCACGTCAGTAGCATTTTGAGATGATTCACGGTTTCTCAAAGGAAGACTCTGTAAACCTTCATCCCCCCAGCACTGGTAGCATTGTGTGGTGGGGAAGTCCTAGAGTTCTAGATAGTAGACAGATCTGGAAACGACCAAACTGGGAGAGAAACCCCCTCAAAAAGGGAAGTGAACCTGTGAGCTGCTGGTCCTGAGGAGCTGCTCTCCATCCCGTTCGCTCAGAGCTATACGGGAATGCAGAGCTGATTAGATTAGGAACCATTTCCGTGCCTGATTGAATAAAAGTACAGCCTTCCTGCTGCCCTCGCCTTCACCTGCGCTCGTATATCAGAGGGGACGCTAATGTTACCCTGCACAGCCAACTACAGGCGCCTGAGGAGGAAGTCAGGACCTGGTGTTGGTGTTGTAATTGGGGTTGTGGTAGTTGGTGTAGGTGTAGTGTTAGTTGTGCAGGCACTGGTGTTAATGCTGGCCTTGGTGTTTACTGATCTCAGTCACTGGAAGTAGTGCCCTGGTGTTGGTGTTAGTAGTGTTAGTGATGGTGTCGGGTACAGTAAGTATTGTTGTTAGTGGTAGTACTGGTACTACGTGTGTTGGCATTGTTGCTGTTGGCGGACAACCCATATATACTATATATAGATACTAACCCATATATTGTTAGTGATGGTGTTTGAACTGTTAGTATTGGGAGCAAGTATTGATCTAGGTGCCAGAGATGTAGAGTTGGTTGTTGTTAGTACTGCTTGTGTTAGTCTTAGTGGTTGTGCTGGTGTTAGTGGTGGTGGTTGTGCTGGTGTTAGTATTGGTGGTTGAGCTGGTGTTAGTGGTGGTGGTTGTGCTGGTGTTAGTGTTGGTGGTTGTGCTGGTGTTAGTGTTGGTGGTTGTGCTGGTGTTAGTGGTGGTGGTTGTGCTGGTGTTAGTGTTGGTGGTTGAGCTGGTGTTAGTGTTGGTGGTTGTGCTGGTGTTAGTATTGGTGGTTGTGCTGGTGTTAGTGTTGGTGGTTGTGCTGGTGTTAGTATTGGTGGTTGAGCTGGTGTTAGTGTTGGTGGTTGAGCTGGTGTTAGTATGGTGGTTGAGCTGGTGTTAGTGTTAGTGGTTGTGCTGGTGTTAGTGGTGGTGGTTGTGCTGGTGTTAGTATCGGTGGTTGTGCTGGTGTTAGTATTGGTGGTTGAGCTGGTGTTAGTGGTGGTGGTTGTGCTGGTGTTAGCGATGGTGATTGAGCTGGTGTTAGTGGTGGTGGTTGAGCTGGTATTAGTGGTGGTGGTTGAGCTGGTGTTAGTGGTGGTGGTTGAGCTGGTGTTGGTACTGGTGGTTGAGCTGGTGTTAGCGATGGTGATTGAGCTGGTGTTAGTGGTGGTGTTGGTATTAGTGGTTGAGCTGGTGTTAGTGGTGGTGTTAGTGGTGGTTGAGCTGGTGTTAGTGGTGGTTGAGCTGGTGTTACTGTTAGGGGTGGTGGTTGAGCTGGTGTTAGTGGTGGTGGTTGAGCTAGTGTTAGTGGTGGTGGTTGAGCTGGTGTTAGTGGTGGTGGTTGAGCTGGTGTTAGTGGTGGTGGTTGAGCTGGTGTTAGTGGTGGTGGTTGTGCTGGTGTTAGTGGTGGTGTTGGTATTAGTGGTTGTGCTGGTGTTAGTGGTGGTGTTGGTATTAGTGGTTGAGCTGGTGTTAGTGGTGGTGGTTGTGCTGGTGTTAGTGGTGGTGTTGGTATTAGTGGTTGTGCTGGTGTTAGTGGTGGTGTTGGTATTAGTGGTTGAGCTGGTGTTAGTGGTGGTGGTTGTGCTGGTGTTAGTGGTGGTGTTGGTATTAGTGGTGGTGTTGGTATTAGTGGTTGAGCTGGTGTTAGTGGTGGTGTTAGTGGTGGTTGAGCTGGTGTTAGTGGTGGTGGTTGAGCTGGTGTTAGTGGTGGTGGTTGTGCTGGTGTTAGTGGTGGTGTTGGTATTAGTGGTTGTGCTGGTGTTAGTGGTGGTGTTAGTGGTGGTGGTTGTGCTGGTGTTAGTGGTGGTGTTGGTATTAGTGGTTGAGCTGGTGTTAGTGGTGGTGGTTGTGCTGGTGTTAGTGGTGGTGTTGGTATTAGTGGTTGTGCTGGTGTTAGTGGTGTTGGTATTAGTGGTTGAGCTGGTGTTAGTGGTGGTGGTTGTGCTGGTGTTAGGGGTGGTGGTGGTGGTGGTTGAGCTGGTGGTGGTTGAGCTGGTGTTAGTGGTGGTGTGAGCTAGTGTTAGTGGTGGTGGTTGAGCTGGTGTTAGTGGTGGTGGTTGAGCTGGTGTTAGTGGTGGTGGTTGTGCTGGTGTTAGTGGTGGTGTTGGTATTAGTGGTTGTGCTGGTGTTAGTGGTGGTGTTGGTATTAGTGGTTGAGCTGGTGTTAGTGGTGGTGGTTGTGCTGGTGTTAGTGGTGGTGTTGGTATTAGTGGTTGTGCTGGTGTTAGTGGTGGTGTTGGTATTAGTGGTTGAGCTGGTGTTAGTGGTGGTGGTTGTGCTGGTGTTAGTGGTGGTGTTGGTATTAGTGGTGGTGTTGGTATTAGTGGTTGAGCTGGTGTTAGTGGTGGTGGTTGTGCTGGTGTTAGTGGTGGTGTTGGTATTAGTGGTTGAGCTGGTGTTACTGGTGGTGGTTGAGCTGGTGTTGGTACTGGTGGTTGAGTCTCAGATATTTAATGAGTAAAGGGTTTAACACTTTGATGACTGGTGATTGATGATGAAGGCAGTTTAATAAGACATTAGCACTATTGATCAAACACTGATTAACCCTTTAATGAAGCTCAGTGTTGGTGGACAGAGCCGGTCATAATGCAGAGGAATGATGTTCAGCATCAGACACAATATCTGCACTCAGACAAACCTCAGTAAATGATGCCGTCCTGACGTCGCTGCTATGGTTCAGGCTGATGATCTCTGTCTCTGTGTAGCTCCACCTGCACCCGAGACAACAGCCACTAACCTGCTGCTGCGGGGCAGCGGCACTGCACAGCAGGAGCACCAGCGTGTGAGTACTGGTCCCTTTAGGGCTGCAGACAGAGCTGCATTACAGCCCAATGGCATGACAAGCACACCTGCTGTGTCCTCAGACGTGTGTGTGTGTGTGTGTGTGTGAGAGAGAGAGTCTCCTGAGTAGAGTCCAGATTAGAGGTACCTGAGCGCTCAGTCTAATGTGGGTCAATGAGCCTGACCTGGTTAACTCCAACAGGAAGTGACTGCGTGTGTTATTAGTGTGTGTGTGTCTGTGAGTGTGTGTTATTAGTGTGTGTGTGTCTGTGAGTGTGTGTTATTAGTGTGTGTGTGTCTGTGAGTGTGTGTTATTAGTGTGTGTGTGTCTGTGAGTGTGTGTTATTAGTGTGTGTGTGTCTGTGACTGTGTGTTATTAGTGTGTGTGTGTCTGTGAGTGTGTTATTAGTGTGTGTGTGTCTGTGACTGTGTGTTATTAGTGTGTGTGTGTCTGTGACTGTGTGTTATTAGTGTGTGTGTGTGTCTGTGAGCGTGTGTTATTAGTGTGTGTGTGTGTTTGTGGTTGAGCTGGTGTTAGTGATGGTGTTGGCTCAACCACTAACAGCTCACCACTAACACCAACAACACCATTAAAACCAGCTCAACCACCAACACTAACACCACCCATAACACCAGCTCAACCACCAACACCACCCATAACACCAGCTCAACCACTAACATCATCACTAACACCAACAACACCACTAAAACCATCTCAACCACCAACACCAACAACACCACTAAAACCATCTCAACCACCAACACCAACACTACCACTTACACCAGGTCAACCACCACCACTAACACCAGCTCATCCACCACCACTAACACCAGCTCAACCACTAACACAGCTCAACCCCTTACACCACCACCACTAACACCAGCTCAACCACCACCACTAACACCAGCTTAACCACCACCACTAACACTCGCTCAACCACTAACACTCGCTCAACCACTAACACCCTCACTAACACCAACAACACCACTAAAACCATCTCAACCACCAACACCACCCATAACACCAGCTCAACCACCAACACCAACACCACCCATAACACCAGCTCAACCACCAACACTAACACCACCCATAACACCAGCTCAACCACCACCACTATCACCAGCTCAACCCCTAACACCACCACCACTAACACCAGCTCAACCACTGATACTAACACCAGCTCAACCACCAAAACTAGTAAGGACTATGTAAAACTGTGTTTATATACAGAACCCTTATATAAAGACTATACAGAACCATATTAGGAACCCCGCGGAACCCTGCACTGTTGTGGTTCTGAGAGTGTGTGTAGAGTGTGTGTAGTGCTAAATGTGGACTGTGGACAGCCTGGTCAGGAAATGAAACCACATTACAGCCACTGGCTGTTTACTCTCCTTCCTGACTCTGCTCTCTCTCTCTCTCTCTCATCCCCCGCCCCTCAGTATGTCCGTAAGGCCGTCTGGGGGGTGTTTAGGGGGTGTGCTGGGGGTGTTACGGGGGTGTAATGGGGGATCTGGGTGGATTAGAATGGTGTTATTGTGCTAATTGGCTATTATTAATAGGGATGCTGAATACATTACCCATAAGGCCGTGTGCATCAGCGGAACAGTCAGTGTGTGCTCGGGGGGTGCGTGGGGGATTGGGGGGGTCTATTCTGTAGCTCTCTGCAGCTCTGAGCTCAGTGTGAATCTTTATATCTTTTATAAATCAACAGATTTAATAATCCTCACAACAGAACAGCTACATCCACGTCACGCCCCCCCCTTCACCCCCCTTCACCCCCCCAATTATTATATCTACATCATATCTGTACACTGACTGGATTCCACTTGTATTTTTACACTCCGCTGGAAGACGGCCAACAAGGTATACAATGGAAAGAAATGCTGATTTAAAATAATAATAATAATTAATGAATTAATTATACAATTATAAATAAATAAATATATATTTAATTACATAAAACTATTGGATATGTTGAATTAAATACTTTCAATAGTTTGAAATAAATATATAAATAAAATGTATTTCTTTAATAAATAAAATATTATTTTTTGCTAATACAAATTTGTTAATTAATATAATCTGATTATCACTGCTACATACTTATTACATTATTCTTTTAGATATTATTTATTATTATTATTATTATTATTATTATTATTATTATTGCTATTATCAGTTTCAATTTGAATATTTATTACTAACGGCATTATTCAACTATAGTATTTTTATTATTGTCATTATTATACTGTAATTAGTTTGAGTTATTGATGTTATTGAACATTATTGAACATTTTTTATATTATTGTGATTGTTTTTACTAATATATCACATTCTACAATATTACTAATATTAATATAATTTTAGGAAGCAGTGTTTCCTGTCTGTCTGTGGTTTTATTCTTTGTTAATAATTAATAATGTAATAAAACTGAAGCTGGCGGGAACAATAACCATCAATAATTCACCCGGTTTCCTCCCTCTCAGCAGCTGGACTGTAGAGGAGACTTTACCAAAGTGTGTGTGTGTGTGAGTGTGTGTGTGTGTGTATATGAGAGTGTGTGTGTGTGTGTGTGTGTGTGTGTATGAGAGAGAAAGAGAAAATGGGGGGGGGCAGACCAGTACAGAACTGGTTTTTATCAAATTTCTCCAGAGTCCCAATTGGAGTGCATGTGGTGAAATGCATTATGGGGATACAGTATATGTGGAGCACTGAACTCCGCCCTGCTGCTCACACCGTCCACCAATCACTGTCAATGTCAACAGCGTCTGTTCTTCCCTAGCCTGAGGCTACATCTGACTCTAGAGACCAGCTCTCTCTCTCTTCTCTCTCTCTCTCACACACACACACACACACACACACAAACACACACACACACACACACACACGTCTCCATATTCTTCTGTATGAGTGTGGATGAATGGAAGGACAGACAGACTGACAGACAAATCGATGGATGCATTGACAGACAGACAGGTGGATGAATAGATGGATGGATGTGCAGACAGACAGACAGACAGACAGACAGACAGACAGATGGACAGGTAGAGGACAGTGACAGACAGGATGCGCTGAACCTCAGAACCTGACCTCACTGATGCTCTCATTCTCAGGGCTGAATACAATCAAATCCTTCTCATATCATGATGTCTTGTATGAGGCTTTAGACCCCCTAAATAGATAAATACACAAACACACACACACACACACACACACTCTAATACAGAGCGCCCCAGGAGGCCCAAGTCAATTTGTGCCCACCTGCCCCAGCTCACAAAGGCACCTGGATAAATTTAGCCTTAGTGCTTCAAGGAAATAGGAATCTTGGTGCCAGATACATGATATGGACAAAAGTATTTGGACACCTTCACATTCCACCTACAGGAGCTTTTATACGGTCCCATTCTAACTCCATAGGCTGTATTAATATGGAGCTGGTCCCCCTTTGCTCTAAGCTCTACCAGCAGCAGCAGGTCTGGAGCTCTGCTGCAGTTACTGAGTCAGTTGGAGGCTTTTCTGCTCTCTGCTCTGAGCTCAGCACTCGGCCCTGACCCCGCTCTGTAGCTTTACGTGGTCTGACAGACACTCGGTGGCTGAGCTGCTCTCTGTGAGCTGTTCCTCCTAAACTCTTCCACTGTTCAATAATAACACCACCCACAGCTGATGGAGGAAGATCTAGGAGGGAGGAGATTTCTCCAGCTGACTTGTTGTTGTTGGTGCAGCGGTGTCTCCTATTACATACAGAACCACGCTGGAGTTCAGTGAGCTCTTCAGAACCTCCCGTTCTTTCACTGATGTGTGGAAGAAAGACAGACTGCAGGGCTAGAGGCTGGAGTTTATACAGCTGTGGCTGAATGAACAGGACTGAATCAGACACCTGAATGCAGAGATTAGTAAGTGTGTCCCAATACTTTTGTCCATTTCGAGTCCCACAGGACACTTTTAGAGGTCTTCCTCAGAATACATGCCTTGATGGGTCAGAGCAGTTTTGGTGGCACGCGGGGGGCTTAGACGACCTTAGACAATAGGTTTTAATGTTATGGCTGATTGGTGTGTAAATATGATCTCCTGCACCTCTCAGAGGAAGAGCCAGCGCTCGTCTCCGGCTGAAAGCTTCAGGGGCTTTGTTGTTTTCTCGCAGCTCCATCGTGTCAGACGATGATTGCACTTTAGACCGAACACGAAGGCGCAGAAGATTGCACAGCAACACACCTGGCCCAGACGGGCCGCGTCGGCCAATCAGAGAGCAGTCTGCAGCGCTGAGCATTGCATCACGCTGAGTGTGTGCGGTGAAGCAGTGGGCTGAAGGTCTGCTGGAGAATAAAAGGCCACAGATCTATACAACACAACACGACTCTCTGATGCTGGCTTTGAAATGCCTTCTCTGATCAGCGTTTCCAGGAAACAGACCCAACGCATCCTGAACCAGAACCTTTTCAGAACCTTTTAAAGGTTTAGTTCCGCTCCAATTCACCTAGTTTAGCTTCCAGGCTAATGTGGCTAACAAGTAATGGAAGCCAATTCCCCATCAACGAGCATGGTGATAGGTGCTGGCCTAAATCATCACACAATCATCAATACACTGTATGGACAAAAGTATTGGGACACCTGCTCATTCACTGCTACTTCTGAAATCAAGGGTATTAAAAGAGCTGATCCTGCTTCTGGTGGAGTAACTGTCTCTACTGTCCAGAGAAGAAGACTTTCTACTAGATTTTAGAGGAGAAGCATTGCTGTGAGGATTTGATTGAATTTATCCCCAACTCATCCTGGCATTAGGCAGCATGGAGCCAATAGGGTCATGATGTTGATCTGCTCCAGAGAGTCCTATTCTATTGGCAGTACTTCTTCTCTACAGGGACTAGACAAGCTGTGTGTACATTTGCACATCTGTGTCAGCAATGGGTGCAACTTGAAGTAGCTAAATGCATTCATTAGAAGGGGTGTCCACAAGTATTTGGACATATAGTGCATGTGGGTTGTGTGAGCCGTTGCCGTAAACCAACCAATCAGAGCTGTAGTTATGGTGATGATGATAAACTTCTCTAATCATATGGAGGAGACTGTTAGTGTTAATAAACACTGATCAGCTGCAGGTTTCATTACTAACAGTGTAATTAGACTGAAGGGTTCATTAGATGAAGAGCAGCAGATGTTGAGTATAAATCACTGTATTCAGTACAGGAGAGGATCTGAGTAGTAGATTATAAGAATCTGATACTGATGATTTTAGTCTGTGATCACATGTATCGTGATAAATATCGAGTATCGCAAAAAAGTCTTTAAATATCGTGATACAGTATTTTTACCATATCGCTCAGCCCTACTTCTGAGGCAGCTTTAAAGCAAACGAGAGGAAACGAATGGACGAGGCGAGTTTAGTGTGAAGGTGGGTTCTGAATGTTGAGTGCTGGTCTGAAATACCTGAGCATATGTTAGAGCCGCAACCTCCTATAGCTCTGCACGGCAGGAACACACACACACACACACACACACACACACACACACTTTACTGCACACATTTTTTCGCTGTTCTTTAAGCAGACGTCTCCTGAGGCATCTACAGAGCTTCAAAATGCAAAAGTGCTACAGCTCTAATCACTCCGCTCTGTAGATCATATAAATATGAAATATGAGGCTTTAATCCAGCGGCGCGTTTGATGTTAATGTCGAGCATCAGTCGCTGTCTGCAGTAACAACTAAACACATGCAATCAATGAGTCGCGACAAACGGAGCATATCTGACACTCATGAATTTGGGAAAAGGTTAAAGACGCCTAGAAATGAAGGATGACTCCCTTCCAAACACCAGCAGGACGCCTTCACACTGCTGCTGAGTGTAACTTTATATAATACTAAACATGTATATAACTGTACAAAATACTGTATATAATGCTATGCATAACTAGAATATCCTATTTAGAGGACTATATATGATGTATATATGTATAACTATAACATACAGTGTAAAGTAGTGTATATAATGCTATGTATTAATGAATTAATGAATACTGCATTAATTTATTTATATTTAGCATGTTTATACTACTGTAGATTATGCTATGTATAACCAGAATAGCCTGTTTAGAATATTGTGTACAATTTCATATATAACTATAATATACTTTATATTATATATATAACTATAATAGTATAATAGACTTTATATAATGTTATATATAACTATAATATACCGTTTGAATACTGTGTATAATGCTGTATACAATGTATAACTATAATATACTGTATATAATACAGTATATAATGCTATGTATAACTAGAATATACATTTTGAACTATTTATACAATGTATAATATATAGCAATAATATACGGTATGAAATCCTATATATAATATTATGTATAACTATAATACACTATTTTTGAACACTGTATATAATGCTATGTATAACTAGAATATACTATTTGAATTATTTATACAATGTATAACATGTATAACTATAATACACTGTATATAATACTGTATATAACATTATGCATAACTATAATACACTGTATATAATGTTGTATATAACGGTGTTTAATGGTGAATTCTGTGAATTACATGCAGTCATATGCAAAAGTTTGGGCACCCCTGCTAATGTGTTCTGGGGAACCTGTTTTACATTTCGCAGGCTGTTAAACTGAGTTAATAAACAGTAAGCGTGTATCAGAATGTTCAAAAGTGTCTCTCTGTGAACAAAGAGACTTATTTATAAATATTGTGACATATTTCCTGTATGAACCCACTTTTATAGATCGCTGTAGCACAATATTACTGTACCGTTCTACACAGTAATTCTGTAGTACAGTATATAATACTGCATAATATAAGATACAGTACATAACACTGCAATATTCTCACTGATTACTGAAATCTGCTCCTATAACCGAGTTCAATAAATGAAATGAGGAAAGTGTGTTTCCTGATCTCGCAGTATAAGAAATTCGGCGGTTGCTATGCAGTTGCTATGCTATTCCAAGTGGGTGCTATCGAGTTGTGAAGCAGTTGTATCCAATAGTATCCCAGGTGGTTGTTATGCAGTTGTGTATGATGGTATTCTGGTATGACGTCAACCCTCAGTCTTACACTATATGGACAAAAGTATTGGGACACCTGCTCATTCACTGTTTCTTCTGAAATCAAGAGTATTAAAAGAGCTGATCAAGCTTTTGTTGGAGTAACTCTGGAGTCTCTACTGTCCAGAGAAGAAGACTTTCTACTGGATTTTGGAGGAGGAGCATTGCTGTGAGGATTTGATGGCATTCAACAAGAGTGTTAGTGAGGTCAGGATGTTGGATGATCACCACCCCACCTCATCATCCCCACCTCATCCCAAAAGTACTGGATGGAGCTCCTCCACCATCATTCCAGAGAACACAGTTCTTCCACTGCTCCACAGCTCCTCAATGCTGGGGGGCTTTATATCCCTCTAGGCTTTGTGTGATTTAGGGAACATGGTCTCCTGCAGGATCTCCACTCTGCTGAAACCAGAAACACAGTCATCCTGTTCAGAAGCTTCAGACACTCAGAGCTTAGCGCCAACACCTTCACCCCCACCAACACCCTCCCCCCAGCCTTTTTCTGCACACACTCTCTCTCTCTCTCTCTCTATATATATATATATATATATATATATATATATATATATATATATATATATATATATACACACACACACACACACACACACACTCAAACACACACACACACACACACCGCAGCATTCAGCCTGGATGTAATTCTCAGATGAATAATGGATGTGTAGAGGTCGTCTCTGTAGCTATAAAGCATCTGTCTGTCTGTCTGTCTGTCTGTCTGTCTGTCTCTCTGTGTGTATGTCTGTGTGTGTGAGTGTGTGTATGTGTGTATGTCTGTGTGTGTGTGTGTGTGTGTGTGTGCTGCCTTAACTAGGGCAGCTTCACTCAGACACACTTGGACCCTGAGTCCCTTTCCCAAGCACTGCTGTTACCCCTTCAGTGTGAGTCGTATTCACAGTCCCCAGCCTCATTCTTACAGCTACCCCCGTCATCAACACCTGGAAACACATCTGGAGCAGAGACGGAGGATCTGACTGACTATGTATCAAAATCAGAATCAGACCATTTCCACTGTGAACGTGATCAGAATGAGCTGGTTTCTGCTGTGCACCTGACCAGAAGCAGATAGATCCTACAGTAAACATCGGGTGATTGGTGTAAATGTGCCACACTGGACTAATTCAACAATCAATCAGAAATTGGCTGATTTTGCAAATCAGTTTTTCTGTAAATATGTGAAATATTTTTGAGTGAGTTTCACTGCAAATATAAAACTCATGCAACTTCTACTGTAAACATCTAACCATATATATATATTTTTTTGACTGTAAGTGTAATCAGATTTGCGCAACTTACACTGTGAACGTGAACGAGTTTGCTTAATTTATACAGTAAACATGTGATTAGATCTGTGCTCAATTTACACTGTACAATATGCAATTGGAGCTGGTTTAATACTGTAAATGTAATCGGATTTGCTCCATTTACACTGTAAACATGATTGGATCTGCTCAATTTACACTGTAAACGTAAACGGATTTGATCAATTTACACTGTAAAATATGCAATTGGAGTTGCTGTTTTTTACACTGTAAACGTGATTGGATTTGCTCAATTGAGACTATAAAATAAAATATAAAATATGTGATTAGATTTGCTCAATTTACACTGTAAAATTTCGTCAGAATTGGATTAATTACACTGTAAACATTTGATCATGTTTTTTCAATTTACACCAAAATATGTGATTAGATTTGCTTAATGCAAATATGCGATTGGATTTTAATTATTTACACTGTAAATAAGTGGTGGGACTAGAGGTGGGGAATATGATGATATTGTATCTAACCATGATCAATTTTGTCATTGTGAAACATCATAAGCATATTATTTATATATTATTATATATAATATATGATATATTCACTGTTAATCATGTGTGGCACAATAAATATTGTGCATTTCTGTATCATGAAAATGTCTTTAAATAACCCAATATAATATATATCAATATATAAAGTGCCTTGGTGGGACTTTACACAGAAAATATGTGATCAGAACTGGATAAATATGGGATTGAAATTCCTTAATTTTTGCTACAAATTTGATCAATCAGCCCATTTCTCCTGTAAACATCTGCTTACAATGAATGAAAACAGTTCAATCACATAATCACAGCTGAAATGAACTAATTCCACTGTAAATGTGATGAGATGCAGATATCTGAGAGAACCTTACTGGCACAGCGCAGTACATCACCTGACCGAGCATCAGACAGTAGGAGAGCTAACAAAGGTGGAGGAAGACATGACATGGTGGAGGAGACATGCCCAACCCCCTGATCGGGTCAGACCCATCACACAAAACTGGAAATCAATCAGCCTCACAAGATATTCAGTGGTCCACCCCCAGTTTGGCATCCGGAGAATACACAAGGATGCATGTTGCTGTAATTTGGGGGGATGGGGGGCAATAAATAATGCAGCAGGTGGGGGAGGAGGCTTCTGCCGATGCTTCAGCATCCCTGACCTTGGGCTCCAGGGGGAAACTCCGCCCACTGCTGATTTAATCACACACAGTAATGACAGAGAGGCTGAATGCAAGCATGAGTCCAACAACCAGGACGTTCACAGTGTGATAAAATGATACGGACAAAAGTATTGGGACACCTCCTCATTTATGGTATCTTCTGAAATCAGGGGTATTAAAAGAGTTGATCCTGCTTCTGTTGGAGTAACTGTCTCTACTGTCCAGAGAAGAAGACTTTCTACTAGATTTTGGAGGAAGAGCATTGCTGTGAGGATTTGGTTGCATTCAGCAACAAGAGCGTTAGTGAGGTCAGGATGTTGATGATTACCAACCCACCTCATCATCCCCAACAAAAGTACTGGATGGAGCTCCTCCACCATCATTCCAGAGAACACAGTTCCTCCACTGCTCCACAGCTCCTCAATGCTGGGGGGCTTTATACCCCTCTAGCCCACACCTAGCATTAGGCAGCATGGAGCCAATAGGGTCATGGTGTTGATCTGCTCCAGACAGTCCTATTCTATTGGCAGTACTTCTGTAACTTAAAGGAGCTAAATGTACTCATCAGAAGGGGTGTCCACAAACATTTGGACATACAGTGTGTATATAATGTATAATATACTCGGGGCAGGGCGGAATCGGACTGGGAACAATGGAAGGGGAGGCGGAGTCAGATTGAGGGATTAAGCGTCTCAGTGTGAGCTGAGATCAGAAGAAGCTGCTGGTGTTAATTACACTACCTGCCTCCACAGCGGGACCCACACCGCCCTCCAACTGTGGCCCCCCACCAACGACGACAACAGATCTACCCGTCTTCACACAGAACACACACTTACTGACAACACACACCAACACCAGCTAACCCCCAAACACCAGCTAACCTCAACACCAGCTAACCCCCAAACACCAGCTAACCTCAACACCAGCTAACCCTAAACACCAGCTAACCCCCAAACACCAGCTAACCTCAACACCAGCTAACCCCCAAACACCAGCTAACCTCAACACCAGCTAACCCTAAACACCAGCTAACCCCCAAACACCAGCTAACCCTAAACACCAGCTAACCCCCAAACACCAGCTAATCCAAAACACCAGCTAACCCCCCAAACACCAGCTAACCTCAACACCAGCTAACCCTAAACACCAGCTAACCCCCAAACACCAGCTAACCCCCCAAACACCAGCTAACCTCAACACCAGCTAACCTCAACACCAGCTAACCCTAAACACCAGCTAACCCCCCAAACACCAGCTAACCCCCCAAACACCAGCTAACCTCAACACCAGCTAACCTCAACACCAGCTAACCCTAAACACCAGCTAACCCCCCAAACACCAGCTAACCCCCCAAACACCAGCTAACCTCAACACCAGCTAACCTCAACACCAGCTAACCCCCCAAACACCAGCTAACCCTAAACACCAGCTAACCCTAAACACCAGCTAACCCCCAAACACCAGCTAACCTCAACACCAGCTAACCCTAAACACCAGCTAACCCCCAAACACCAGCTAACCCTAAACACCAGCTAACCCTAAACACCAGCTAACCCCCAAACACCAGCTAATCCAAAACACCAGCTAACCCCCCAAACACCAGCTAACCTCAACACCAGCTAACCCTAAACACCAGCTAACCCCCAAACACCAGCTAACCCCCCAAACACCAGCTAACCTCAACACCAGCTAACCTCAACACCAGCTAACCCTAAACACCAGCTAACCCCCCAAACACCAGCTAACCCCCCAAACACCAGCTAACCTCAACACCAGCTAACCTCAACACCAGCTAACCCCCCAAACACCAGCTAACCCCCCAAACACCAGCTAACCCCCAAACACCAGCTAACCCCCAAACACCAGCTAACCTCAACACCAGCTAACCCCCCAAACACCAGCTAACCCCCCAAACACCAGCTAACCCCCCAAACACCAGCTAACCAGGGGAGCTCCAGGGGAAAATGGGCGGAGCTGTTTCAGATTCTAATTCTGATTGACTGATTTTCACTCAGACTCTGAATCTTAATCTGACTTTGATTCTCCCTGACTGTGATTCTGACTCTAATTCTGAGTCTGTGATTCTGACTCCGATTCTTGTCCTGACTGTGATTCTGACTCTGATTCTTGTCCTGACTGTGATTCTGACTCTAATTCTGAGTCTGTGATTCTGACTCCGATTCTTGTCCTGACTGTGATTCTGACTCCGATTCTTGTCCTGACTCTTTTTCTGAGTCTGTAATACTGATTCTTGCTGATTCTGATTTGCACTCTGACTCTGATTCAGATTCTTATTCTAGTGTTAATCCTGGTTCAGACTGTGAAACTGAGTCTGATTCAAATTCTGACTCTGATCTGAAGTGTCCTGCTCTGTTCGGTAGAGCTGCAGTTTGTCTGTGTGAGGGGAGCAGAGTGGGAGTTGAGGGGTGTTGGGGGGAGCGGAGGGGGAGCTGAGGGGGACTGGGGGGGGTGGCTTTAATAACCCTATAAATTGCCTCCCCGGGGCAACAGAACACTGTCGGAATATCAAACCCAGTCCATCTCGGTCTCTCCATGAACCAGCTGCAGTAACGAGTCTTTCATTCAGGGTTTATTTAATAAAATCCTGATAAAATCATCAGCACTGATCCCAGCAGACCCCCCCGCCCCACCACTGCCTCACAACCGCCCCACAGCTTCAGCTGGAGTCAGCGTTTTAATCCCCACCAAAATCAGGTTAGTCCTGTCAGTGCTGAGGAAGGTCTTATGAAGCCGGGCTGCGGCGGCTGGAATACCCCTCAGAGTGTCGCTCTGCTGCTCTCTCTCTCTCTCTCTCTCTCTCTCTCTGTATCTCTCCCTCTGTCTCTCCTCACCCCTTCATCCACCTCATCATCTTCATCTTCAGTCCGCTGTGACTGCAGAGGAACATGAAAGAGCTGGGGGTGGGGGTGGGGGCGGGTGACCCCGGAGCGACTGGACTAACTACAGAGAGTGTGAGTGAGATTTAAACATGATCCCGGGCTAAGTGTGTGTGTGTGTGTGTGTGTGTGTGTGTGTGTGTGTGTGTGTGTGTGTGCACATGGGGGTGGTGTAGCATTTGGACAGGCACTAATACACCTCCCCATATAGAAAAAGGAAAGGCACTATACGGACAAAAGTATTGGGACACCTGCTCATTCACTGTTAATTCTGAACTCAAGGGTATTAAAAGGGCTGATCCTGCTTCTGTTGGAGTAACTGTCTCTACTGTCCAGAGAAGAAGACTCTCTATTAGATTTTGGAGTTGGAGCATTGCTGTGAGGATTTGATTGCATTCAGCGACAAGAGCATTAGTGAAGTCTCCAACTCGTCCCATCCAAAAGTCCTGGATGGAGCTCCTCCACCATCATTCCAGAGAACACAGCTCTTCCACTGCTCAATGCTGGGGGGCTTTATACCCCTCTAGCCCACGCCTGGCATTAGACAGCATGGTGTCAATAGGGTCATGTTTATCAAATATTAGTAAATATTGATATTAGTGGGTAATAAAGTCACACCTTATTATTTCTACAGTAAACTGAGCCACTGTATAAACGCACACTATGACACCTGTAAAGCCGTAAAGACGGTGTGAAGGTGTGACGCATCAGAGTGTGTCTGAGGTTCTGACGGATCTGTGTGTGTTCAGGTTCTGTTCCCCAGAGCGGAGAGTGTGAGTCCACAGAGAGGAGTCTGATTTATTCTCCTTCTCCCTACAGCCTATTGCTGCCTGCTGCATTCACACATACATACACACACTGCCGGAACAGCAAGGTCACAGGAGCGCTCATCCTGCACACACATGTAGCAGAGTCAGAAAGTGGAAAAGACATCTCTACTAAAGCCTGACGGGAGCATGCGCACACACACACACACTCACACACACACCCACACACCCACACACACTCACACACACACACCCACACACACACACACACACACTCACACACACACACACACACACCCCCACACACACCCACACACACACACACACTTACTTTTGATAGCTGTCAGAGGTGTAGTTCTGCACAAATGGTGAATTTAAGTGTGAGCGCTGTGTTTTATATGTTTTAAGGGTGAGCAATCCCCCCCCCCACACACACACACACAAACACAAACCCACACACACACGCACAAACACAAACACCCACACACACACACACACACACACACAAACCCACACACACACACAAACCCACACAAACACACACACACACACACACACACACACACAAACCCACACAAACACACACACACACACACACACACACACACAAACCCACACAAACACACACACACAAACCCACACAAACACACACACACACAAACCCACACAAACACACACACACACACACACAAACACACAAACACACACACACTACTTTACTTATTTGACATTTATGTTGTATCCACTGTAATTCACGGTTTAATTGTATAAACAGTGTTTAATTCATTTGAATGAATATCATATCAGTTCACCAGTTTTCCATTCAGTTCAATTCAGTTCAATTCAGTTCAGTTCAGGTTAATTCAGTTCAGTTCAGTTCAGGTTAATTCAGTTCAGTTCAGGTTAATTCAGTTCAGTTCAGTTCAGGTTAATTCAGTTCAATTCAGTTCAGTTCAGGTTAATTCAGTTCAGTTCAGTTCAGGTTAATTCAGTTCAGTTCAGGTTAATTCAGTTCAGTTCAGTTCAGGTTAATTCAGTTCAATTCAGTTCAGTTCAGGTTAATTCAGTTCAGTTCAGTTCAGGTTAATTCAGGTTAATTCAGTTCAGTTCAGTATATACTCAGTTTTGAGTTGAGTTCAATTTAATACAAATGAATTTAATTCAATTCAGTATATATTCAGTAATGTTCAGCTGAATTCAATAAAGTTCAATTCAGTTCTGTTTAATTCACTTCAGTCCAGTCTAGTCCCATTCAATTCAATTCAACCCAATTCAGTTAAATTCAACACTGCAGTCATTATGCCAACACAGGTCTGTATGGTATAATGGAGCACTACTGGCGACGCCTCTCTGGAGCAGCGCCAACAAACAGAAGCACCAGATCAGAAACAACAAACCCAGTAAAACCCAGTAAAACGCAGTAAAACCCAGTAAAGTCCAGTAAAGTCCAGTAAACAGGAACGCAGCCAGAAACCACAGCACAGCCAAGAGCCACGCAGCACTGACACAAGGCCAACCAGCCATTTAACACTGACCTCAACCTTAACCCTCCTCTCTCACACTCACACTCACACACACACACACACACACACACACACACACACATCCAGCCTCTCTGTGATAAGTGCACGGCAACACCACAGCATTTGTTTACATTTCTGTCTGGCAGAGCAGCAGTGACAGTCCAGCTAGGAATACTGACCCGATAACATTTACACAACCTGCTCAACAGGTCAGAAGCACGGCTTCCAAAAACCTGAACCCAGCAGATCTCCATATATACAGCTCCGGAGAAAATAAGAGACCTACACGATCAGTGTCTCTGCTTTTACTGTTTATAGGCAGTGTGTTTAGAGAAATGAACATTAGCGCTGTATTTCAACTCCAGATAAAATATTTACTATTTAGAGCATTTATTTATTTATTTATTTATTTGCAGAAATGACAACTGCTCAAAAACAGCTGCTCAAATAATGCAGAGGAATGATTATTATAATAGTTATAAAAAAAGTTATTATTCAGATTTAAACACAGTACTAATATCTGAACTTTGAGAGCATTCAGAAATCATTATGCTGAAATAACTAATATATAAACATAAACTAATATATATATATTATATAAAATATAATATATATAAATAATTATATATAAACATAAATATAATTTGCTTCCAACTTTCAACAGTAGCATTTATGATAAACTCAGCTGGGGTAAATAAAGGCTATTAGGGATGTAGGAAGCATCGGTATCAGTGCTGAATATTAATATCATTTTTTAATAAGTTTCAATGTAGAAATCAACAATGGCTTTGTGTTGTGTTTGTATTTACATTCCAGCTCTGTCCAATTTACACTTAATGTATGCATTTAATCGGATTGATGGATTATTATAGAATTTGTATTATTATTATTAATAATAATAATAATAATAATTGGACTAAATTAGAATTTAGAACGTAATTTGGTGTCATCAGGTATGAGCTACAGTATCATATATATTTTTATAATTTTATAATAATCCAGTAAAATCACTGTGAAACTGCAATCAGTTCATGATTCACTGAATCGGTTCCTAAAGAGTTGCAATGAATCATTGTAAGGCAAAAGGTGGAACCCTGCTTGTGTCATTCAGTACTCCGCCCATGGCCACACCCCTCGGCCACACCCCCAGCCTGGACAGCCTGGCAGTGGGGCAGCGCTGTGAGACACAACATTTCTGGAATGTTCTCTATTAATAGTGCTGGTTATTCCTGGCCGGGCCGGCGTGGTTCAGCGACTGAGGGGAGTCTGCTTACCTTCTATGGAGGGCGCCTGGTCCTGCGCTGCATACAGCATCTCTTTAAACGCCTGAAAGACAGGAAGAGGCAGCGGTTAGGATTTTCACTCGTACTTTACCATGTTTCTGTCTTTTTAAAGCGGCGAGATCTAATACAGCACTCTACTGAATATATTAAACAGACAATATCCTGCATTTTCTTGTATTTTATTATTTTCTCTGCAAAATCTAGTCTTTAAATCTAATTTAAATATCTAATATTTCATATTTTGAGATTAATGTAACAATTCTGACAGTCTCAAAATAAACAATATAAATCGGAGAGTAAAGCTGCTGATCTGCTCAGTAAAACACCGATATTAGAATAAACACTAATAATAATAACACTCCTACAGAAAGTGGTGGAGGTTCTCCATCACTGTGTTCATCATTAGAACATCTCCAGAGTTCTCCTCTCTCATGGAGTCTAGTATTATTTAGAGTTCTCCTCAGATCAACACCTGGTTTGGTGGTAAATCAGGGCTTAATGGTGGTAAATCAGGTGAGCTGCTGCTGCTGCTGCTGATGATGATGGAGTTGAACACATCCTCCACGCTGTGCTGGCTGGACTGGGGGGCGTCCAGGAGAACCCTGGAGGAACCGAGCTCTGTTCTTCAGACTAGCTCACCGACAAGATCTCACTACTTTCTTTCTTCAGAATGAGAAGCTCTTGTTTCTCCTTTTTACTGGACTAATGTTCAGCTGCATCTGTTCTGATGAGATCTGGAGGTTCTATAGTAGGAAGACGGGGGTAGAGGAACGGGGTTAGGGGCCTAATACAAAAGTATTGGGACACTTGCTAGTTTCTTCTAAAATCAAGGGGATTAAAGAGTTGATCCTGCTTCTGTTGGAGTAACTGTCTCTACTGTCCAGAGAAGAAGACTTTCTACTAGATTGTGGAGGAGGAGCATTGCTGTGAGGATCTGATTGCATCCCGTTGATAAGAGCATTAGTGAGAGCAAGATGTTTGATGATCAAAACCCCAACTCATCCCATCCAAAAGTACTGGATGGAGCTCCTCCACCATCATTCCAGAGAACACAGCTCTTCCACTGCTCCACAGCTCCTCAATGCTGGGGGGCTTTATACCCCTCTAGCCCACGCCTGGCATTAGGCAGTATGGAGCCAATAGGGTCATGATGGTGATCTGCTCCAGAGAGTCCTATTCTATTGGCAGTACTTCTTCTCTACAGGGACTAGACAAGCTGTGTGTGTGCATTTGCACATCTGTGTCAGCAATGGGTGCAGCTTAAAGTATGAATGCATCCATTAGAAGGGGTGTCCATAAATATTTGGACACATAGCGTAGGTTTTTATATAAGGGGAGTGAACAGTGCTTACATGTCACCTCAAATTCTGTTCAAAATGAAACCCTCTCAGTGTCCCTGACTGATAAAGCAGAGCAGTGAGCGGTGCACTGATGGACTGATCCCCAGACTACTCGCCGCACTTCATTAGGCGTCATCAGGTTGGTTCTGGGTAACGACTGGGCCGCTGTAACTGACAGCAGGACTGTAGCTACAGTATGAACACCTGTGAGCCGAGATTACCTGGCCGCAGATTAAAGGGGCACTCCAACCACAACCCATGACACCCATCTGTAATTTTGATGTAAATGGTTCATAACTACGGTTCAGCTGTGCAATACTTATATTATACTGTTCATATGCCCAATAATAATAATAATAATAATAATAATAATAATAGCACTATAATTCAATTTAATATGAGCAATAAATCCATTTCCCATATTTATTATCACAGTAATTACCACTATGTCACTTTACTATAGTCATATAATTTATATAGATGTAAATGTTTCATATTTGTGTTTTTATAGTGTTTATTTATAGTGTTTAATTTATAGAGTGTTTATTTATAGTGTTTATTTATAGTGTTTAATTTATAGCGTTTATTTATAGAGTGTTTATTTATAGTGTTTAATTTATAGTGTTTATTTATAGAGTGTTTATTTAAGTGTTTACTTTATAGAAAGTTTATTCATAGTGTTAATTTTATAGAGAATTTATTTATAGTGTTTATTTAATAGTGTTTATTGTATAGTGTGTTTGTTTTTTAGTGTTTATTGTTTATTTATAGTGTTTCTTTTATAATGTTTATTTATAGTCTTTATTGTTTATTTAACAGTGTTTATTTTATAGTCTTTATTGTTTATTTATAGTGTTTGTTTATAGTGTTTATTTTATAGTCTTTATTGTTTATTTATAGAGTGTTTATTTATAGAGTGTTTATTTAAGTATTTATTGTATATAGTATGTTTATTTTGTAGTGTTTCTTTTAGTGTTTATTGTTTATTTATAGAGTGTTTATTTTATAGAGTGTTTATTTAACAGTGTTTATTGTATAGTGTGTTTCTTTTATAGTGTTTATTGTGTTTATGTTTGTTTATAGAGTGTTTATTTTAGTCTTTATTTATAGTATGTTTATTTTGTAGTGTTTCTTTTAGTGTTTATTGTTTATTTATAGTGTGTGTATTTGTACATGGACGGTTACAACTGTAACAACTGCAGGAGGGTGAGATTTTCCAGTTTAGGTACAAAACAATCCCTTCTGATGAAGCGTGTTGAATATAGGGACTACTACTAGCACTAGAACATACTAGCGGGAGTGTTTGTTTGTTTGTTTATTTATTTATTTGTTTGTTTTTAACGCCACCTGACGAATGCAGGAGGATGACCGATAGCTAATGCTAATGCTATACTACCACTCAGGGCGCCTGTGCCGTGGTATGATGTATCTGTGCAATGCATGCTGGGTATTGTAGTGAAAGTGATGGATTAAAATACAAAAATAATGTAAAAATGTTCATATTTAAAAATAAGTAATAAGCCGTATCATTTAAATACTTAAACAATAAAAATACAATGTTATAGTACATGTATGATATACATTCATTATTTAAGTCATTTATATATATATGGATAAAGTGATGGATTATATATATATATATGTATCTGTAATCTGTTTTTTGTAATCACAAAGCCTTCTGAAGCGAGTGTGTGCTGAATGAGGCGTTTAGGCTAATTGGTGTACATAAGCTTCTATTGCTTCTTAGCTACATTAGCTTCTCAACTCCAGTGTGTTCAACTAAACCTGGATTATAGAGGGAAACTGGTGGCTTTGATTTTCTGATGAACTATCGCTTTAATCTGCATCATCAGAACAGGAAGGTTTACAGAATGGCAGCATCGCCATAGTGATGGAGACAGGGGCACAAAGGGGAGGCGGAGTCAGTGAGCACTCACTGCAGCCTCTACAGGTTTTCTTATAGAGCCTTGAGTGTGTGTGTGTGTGTGTGTGTGTGTGTGTGTGTGTGTGTGTGTGTGTGTGTGAGTGTGTATTATTCAGGGAAATGGCCGGATCTGTATGTCCGGCCAGGCTGACAGCAGATGTCGTCCCAGCGGGAGAGTGAGAAGTGTGTGTGTGTGTGTGTGTGTGTGTGTGTGTGTGTGTGCAGCATGCTCTCCACTGTCACTCAGCAGGATCCATACATTCTAATCAGCGCTGCTGTAGACATGGAAACGGCCTTCTGCCTCAGTCTCAGATCACGTTAACCCTCAGACGCCTCCGTCAGCCTCAGTGACAGCACAGCAGATTTTTCAGAGTGTGCAAAAGTTTAAGCACCCTCAGGCAAACTCCACATACACTTGATTTTAATACAGAATCACTGTTTATTTACTGAATTTTACAGTTTACAAACTAAAGCGTTCAGTGTGGCGTGTGCAGAAATAATGGCGCATCAAATACGTTATGTTTTAACTCTTCTAATCTAGTGAATAATTTAGTAAATAAAGAGAAACTGTGTCTAAAATGTGCAAAGTTTAATCACTTAATTACACTCAGAACATCAACAGGTAGAGTTTGAACAGGGGTGTCCAAACTTTTGCATCAGACTGTATATAGAATTATTTCTGACTCGTAGTTTCACTCAAACCAGGGAAGCGGCCTGGACTCCTCAAACACACCACGTCACCATGAGCTCATTAACACCAGCCTGACGTCCGTCTTCACTACACTGCAGTGAATCAGTGGGTCGAACCGTAGGGACCGCTCCCTCTGTTTTGGCAATGTGATGTAAATGGGAAATGAGAAACATTATTGCCGTATGATGATTGCCATAGCAACCACCTAGCAACATCATGGCAACCACCTAGCAACCGATATACAGCTCTATAGCAACCACCTAGCAACCACTATACAGCTCTACAGCAACCACCTAGCAACTGCTATACAGCTCTATAGCAACCCCCTAGCAACCGATATACAGCTCTATAGCAACCACCTAGCAACACCATAGCAACCACCTAGCAACCGCTATACAGCTCTACAGCAACCAGCTAGCAATTGCTATACAGCTCTACAGCAACCACCTAGCAACCGATATACAGCTCTATAGCAACCACCTAGCAACACCATAGCAACCACCTAGCAACCACTACATAGCTCTATAGCAACCACCTAGCAACACCGTAGCAACCACCTAGCAACACCATAGCAACCACCTAGCAACCACTACATAGCTCTATAGCAACCACCTAGCAACACCATAGCAACCACCTAGCAACCGCTATACAGCTCTACAGCAACCACCTAGCAACCGATATACAGCTCTACAGCAACCACCTAGCAACACCGTAGCAATCACCTAGCAACCACTACACAGCTCTACAGCAACCACCTAGCAACCACTACATAGCTCTATAGCAACCACCTAGCAACACCGTAGCAACCACCTAGCAACACCATAGCAACCACCTAGCAACCACTACATAGCTCTATAGCAACCACCTAGCAACACCGTAGCAACCACCTAGCAACCGCTATACAGCTCTACAGCAACCACCTAGCAACCGATATACAGCTCTATAGCAACCACCTAGCAACACCGTAGCAATTACCTAGCAACCACTACACAGCTCTACAGCAACCACCTAGCAACCGCTATACAGCTCTATAGCAACCACCTAGCAACACCGTAGCAACCACCTAGCAATCACTATACAGCTCTACATCAACCACCTAGCAACCGCTATACAGCTCTATAGCAACCACCTAGCAACACCATAGCAACCACCTAGCAACCACTATACAGCTCTACAGCAACCACTATACAGCTCTATAGCAACCACCTGAAATACCACAGCAACCAGCAGTCAAAAAGTTCTGCAACAATCTGCTTCCATTAGTTGGTCTATTAATATGTATAAGTTAGTTAACCCATGGTTTTGATTGGCTGTTGCTGAGGGTGTGTTTTATCGATCTGGAATCTATCAATACTAAATGCGAATGTAATTGATTACGTAACTAACTGTAATTAATCATTTAATTACAGAATTACATTCAAACACTGCGGCTAAACTACAATAAAGGCTACAATGCATTAGAACAGCTACACTGTCCTGAAGGTCTGAGGGTTTAATGATTCCTGATCTGATCAGCAGAAGAAAACAGCACTCTGGCTCCTGTACTGGAACACGCTGAGCAGAGCTGTGTGTGTGTGTGTGTGTGTGTGTAGAACGAGTGGGACAACAGTAATGCAGTAATTTAGCTTCTACAGAACCCAAAGCCCACGCTTACACTGCAGCACACACTGCTACTGCTGCCCACTCTACTGACCTCTACACCTGCCTGCACACTGTACTACCAGCCACATCACACCTAAACACACACACACACACACACACACACACACACTCTGGGCTTACAAGTCATACTGTGCAATATTCAGTAGCCAAAAGTATTTAGACACCCCTTCTAATCAGTCAGGAATTCAGGTGTATGAAGGTGACCCACTGCTGACACAGGTGTTCAGTTCACAGTGCACAGCTTCCACAGAAACACACTGACCGACAGAACGGGACACCTCTGAGTCCTGTGGTTAGCCTGACTCTCTGTCTGTCAAACAGGTCAACATGTCTGTCTTTCAATCAATCAATCTATCTATGCGTCTATCTGTCTGTCTATCTGTATGTCAAACTAGTCTACCTGTCTGTCTATCTATTTATCTATGCGTCAGTCTGTCAGTCTATCCATCTGTCTGTCTATTTAACTATCCGTCTGTATATCAAACTAGTCAACCTGTCTGTCTGTCTATCTATCTATCTATCTATCTATCTGTCTGTCTATCTGTCTATCTATCTATCTATCTGTCTGTCTATCTGTCTGTCTATCTGTCTATCTGTCTGTCTGTCTATCTGTCTGTCTGTCTGTCTGTCTGGGTTCAGCTGTCTGAGCTGGGTTCTCGGACTGTAAGGACGAGCCTATAAGGCTGGATTTATTGCTGAGGGCCGCTGGAACTGTCCCTTATTGACCACAGAGGAACAGAGCCGCAGGCTGCAGCGGTGAGCCGAGGGGAGAGAGAGAGAGATTATGGAGGAAGATGGGATGCTCTGTAATGGCTCTATAACAGCTCACTGAGGGATTTCACTCATCCCACCCACCCCACACCATCAGCGTACTCCTGGGTCCAGAGGCTCCTGTCTGTTGAGGGGTGGATCTACATATTAGGCAGCGAGTGAAAGGTCAGTTCTTGAAGGCGTAAGAATCTGAGACACTCTGACAAGAACCAAACTGTGAAGTTCATCTGTGAACATCAGCAAGCAGATCTTCTGGGGTGTTCCAGTGGTATGCAGTGGTCAGTACCTACCCAAAGTCCTCCAAAGAAGGACATCCAATGAACCGGCAACAGAATCATGGGCGCCCAAGGCTCACCAATGCTCCTGGAGGCCCCGCCCACCTCACAACTTACAGGGCTTAAAGGATCTGCTGCTAACGTTAGTCCTGGTGCCGGAGACCACAGCAGGACACCTTCAGAGGTCTTGTGGAGTCCATGCTTAGACGGATCAGAGCAGTTTTGGGACCTACACTGCATTGTTGTTGATTAGGGTGTATGCATATATATATATATATATATATATATATATATATATATATATATATATATATATATATATATATATGTAAATGAGCTCTGCTCTGATTGCTCTGATTCTTGTGACATCACAGAAACACTGAACTCCATATATGGACGGTAGGACTAGGAGGGAGTAAGTGGTGTGTGGAAACTTCTTACTCCTAAAATTCAGTTTTTCATTATAGGGGTCTTTTAAAGTAAAAGGGAAACACCACCCAATTCTAATAAATTCTAAAATTCATGTTCAAATTTTAAAAACTAAAAGTCTTGCAATGCTGATCATATTATCTGTAATGAAAATGACTGCATTCAATCACAAAAGAATGTAAAAAAAGAAGCAGTCTAAACTGTATGTATATTTTAGTGTGTGTGTGTGTGTGTGTGTGTGTATGTGTGTGTGTGTGTGTGTGTGTGTGTGTGTGTGTGCAAGTGTGTGTACTCTCCAAAGCTATTCGTACCCCGAGGCTGTACGGGACCTTGAGCCGACCCCCAGGGGGAACTGATTTTAATAACTGCTATTAAATAAATAGCCGAGAGTGTGGCAGGTTTAGTGTTCAGAGGTTGTCCGAGCGTTCCTGACCGAGCGCTTTTCTAACGCCGGCTTTGTCTCGCCCTTTGTGTTCCTCTCTGCAAATCATTCCCAGACATTCCCCCCACCGGAACGCTGCTACACACCTTCCACAGGCAGAACACACACTCCTGACAGCCCTGATAACAGCACACTCATACACTGTGCAGTTTACATATTCCACTCGACACAACGAGGGCTCACACTCTCTAAACTGAACATGTGTGTGTGTGTGTGTGTGTGTGTGTGTGTGCTAGATACTGTATAAGTAAACACTTATATATAGAATACATATGAATATCCTCACACAACCAAAAAAAAATCACATTTCTCTACAAAGTGAATCTGTTATTAATACTGCATCAGAATGGACCAATAGGAATGCTCCAAAATCCTTTACATTGACTTCCACTGACGGTTGAGACGGTTGTTTGCGTCTCCTGTAAAGCTGCAGGTTCAGAGATCTAATATCTAACAGCAGAGAATAATGTCCCATGAAACCATCCATCTAAATCAGGGGTGGGTCACGGGGGCCGGAGTCCAGCACAGTGTGTACCCACTAACCCTGGCAGGTAACAGGTGAGCTGAATCAGGTGTGTTTGAGCAGGCCTGTCGGGTCAGAGCTGTTTTAGCAGCACATGTATATATATATCGTAAACAGATCAAGCAACTGACAGAATCTCTGGATGGAAGGCTTTTGAGTGTCATGGTAAAGAAAGGTGGCTGTATTGATCACTGATTTGTTTGTGGTTTTGTTTTTGAATGTCAGAAATGTTTATTTCTAAATGTTATTTGTTTACCTGGTGAAGATAAACAGGTGAGATGGGTATATTTGTTCTTTATTAAGTTGCCTAATAGTTCTGCACAGTAATGGTTACCTGCACAAACAGATATCCTCCTAAGATAGCCAAATCTAAAAAAACCCACTCCAACTTCCAAAAATATTAAGCTTTGATATTTATGAGTCTTTTGGGTTGATTGAGAACATCGTTGTTGTTCAATAATAAAAAGAATCCTCTCGGATGACGACATACTAATAAACTGATTTTATAACTTATATATATTTATATATTATTGATAATTAATCAAAGTTCTGATGTTTTGAGTGTATAAATCCTCTACAGGAAACATTTAAACACAATTTCTATGTATTTGCTGATTTGAACAGATTAGAAACAAATAAAAAGTAAGTATTTATGATAGAAATATAATTAACACACACTGATCAGCCATAGCATTGGCCTAATGCTGAGTAGGCCCGTCTTGTGAGGTCATAACAGGTCTGACCATGGACTCCACAAGACTTCTGAGGGTGTCCTGTGGTCTCTCGACACCTTTGCAATCTGTTAAACTCAGTAAATAAACAGTAGGTGTGACTCTGTAGAGGATGAGACTAATTTACACTCATTTATACAAACGTTTTCAAATATACATATATAAATATTTGTATATATATATATATAAAACGTCTGAGTCATTTTGGAGCGTTTCTATTGGTCCATTTATGATAAAACTGACATAGTATGAAGAAGGTCAGATTTACATTATGAAAAACAGTAAAAATAGAGATACAGCGTAGTTTTGTGACAGCTGTGATATATGACAGAGTTTTAGAGTAAACACAACATCTGCATCAGGCCTCTGCCGCACATCTGGACAGGGCTAAGGCCTGTTAGAGGCGTCCGGCTTCCCCTCAGCCCAGCTCAGAACTCCTGCTGTAACTCTGTGATGTAATTCTCCACCCCTCCCTCCCTCCGGTTAGTGTGTGAGAACCTCTGGCTTCTGTGACGGTTCTGACGGTCAGTGTGTGTGTGTGTGTGTGTGTGTGTGTGTGTGTGTGTGTGTGTGTTTGCACCAACAGCACACATCAGCACACACCCGATGATGGATTCAGGAATCCAAACAAAGGCTTTCTCCTGCTCACACACACCGAGACACACTCACACACTCACACACACACTGATTACTGATTCATGGCTTTAGGGTCTGATCAATAATCTCACAGCAGGAACGCGAAGCAGCTCAACGCCAGAGAACAATTACCCACGAAACCGTGCGTCCGAAGGACAAACGAGCGGAACCGAGAGAGTCCCCTGCCTTAGAACCCTCGGATAACGACATACTAATAAGCACATGACATACAGGTTCCATATATACTGTGTTTTAGAACGTGTGGAACGCTCCAACTGTGAGGAGAACGTCTGAAGCATGAGCTGTTACTGGAGTGTCGTTATTACTGGTATTGCTCTTTAGTGTGTTTATTGTGTTTAATTGCTGTAATTACAATATTACTAATTATTTATAATATTATAATGAATAAAACAAACACAAAACTACACTAATACAGTAACAGCAGACCGAGGCTGAGGAATTCTGGAGTGCGACAGATTCCAGTTGGAGTGGCTCGGAGAGCTGAGCGCTTTTCTTTGTTCATAATTCATAAAGCGAGAGACGCTTAGGAGGCTGAGGGACCGCGGACCGACTCGTCTGAACCAAGAACATGTAGCGTGTTATTATTAATACAGACCATTTTCGCTATTTTGTCTTTAAAACAGAAACAAATGTAAAAATTCACCAAAAAAAAACACGACAAATATTTGATTTTCTGCAAAATTTAAACTAAATAAAAAAAAGCTAAAAATGAACAAATATGTTTTTCTCCAATTACAGAAGCTCATTTCTCTATATTCCACACGTATTAATGCAGATAAAAACATATATAATAGCAGAAAATGCACAAAAAACATGATAAATCTACATTTTCGACAATTAAGGACTAAATTAAGATAAATTTTTTTAAAGAAAAACAAAATTTTCCCACTTACTGAAGCACATTTTTCTTTATCATGAATATTAATGCAGATAAAGAACAAAATGAGAAAGAACATTTAAAATATTAGGATTTAAAGCAACAAAAAAAATAGAAATGAAGCTAAAAATGGTAAAAACAAAAAAAAAGATTTATTTCCAATAGTTAAAACCCTGTTCTCTATTTATCAACATAATAATGTAGGTAAACATTATTAACTTTATTAAACATTAACTTCTAATTCAATGCAAATTGTAAATATGGGTCAATTTCTTTGAAGAATTTAGGGTTTTTTCAAATAAACAATTAAAAATGAGTATTTTTCAGTTTTCCTTGAATCTACAGGCTGGAATCAGAGCTAACAGTATGTGTGTGTGTTTGAATGTGTGTGTGTGTGTTTGAATGTGTGTGTGTGTGTGTGTGTGTGAGTGTGTGAGTGCTCATATAAGACAAATTAATTCACTCTGAAAGAGAAATCTGACATATGGTTGCTGGTTTTAGTCCCACTGGGAGAGTGAGAGATAATGCCTGATTTAAAAGGAGGTCCGTGACTGAATGGGGTGAAGACAAAGAGCCGCATGCATACACACACACACACACGCACACACACACGCGTGCCCAGTGACCAGCATTGACACGTACAAGATTGATAGCACAGACTGGGGGCGTGCAGACGAGCCTTTCTGCAGTTTAATCACTTGTTATTTCAGAAGCTGGGCGGGTTTTACATGAGAACCGTTCTCCTGCAGCGGAACCGGACTGAACATCTTCCCACGGCTTCCAGCCGTCCCTGCGTTCACACTGAGCGGCTCTGAGCCTGGATCTGCTGAAGCTCAGAGAGCTGCAGGTGTTTCTGCATCAGGTTCACTCTCACTAATCCACAGACCATGAGAATAATCTGAGATCATTCAGAGGGACTGAACTCAGAACCACCCGGACTAGAGCCGGGAGAACCCGCACGGAGAGCAGCATCCCAGTAACAAATCCCAAAACACCAGGAGAACTGAGAGCAGTCCAGGTGAAACCAGGATTCATCAGAACCGTTCTGAAAGAATTCGTTTAGAATAAGATCAAATAAAGCAGCATAAACTCAGAACAGTCCGAAGAACCACGAAGGCCATCAGATCAATCAGAATAATCCACAATAATTCTGCATCACCACAACAAGATTAGTTTAGATATGACAGATTAAACCAAGATCCGACCACCAAGAGACAGAATAACCCGGAATAAATGCTAATAAGCACAATAAATCTCAATAAAGTGGATTAATTCTCAACAATTTAAAGTCAGATCAATTAAAACACGTCAGAATAACTCAGGATAAACCAGAATATCTCAGGATAAATCAGCATAACTCAGGATGAATCTGAATAACTCAGGATGAACCAGATTAACTCAGGATGAACCAGATTAACTCAGGATAAACCAGAATAACTCAGGATGAATCAGCATAACTCAGGATGAATCTGAATAACTCAGGATGAACCAGATTAACTCAGGATGAACCAGATTAACTCAGGATGAACCAGAATAACTCAGGATAAACCAGAATAACTCAGAATAAATCAGCATAACTCAGAATAAATCAGCATAACTCAGGATGAATCAGGATAACTCAGGATGAATCAGGATAACTCAGGATGAATCAAATTAACTCAGGATGAATCAAAATATCTCAGGATGAATCAAAATATCTCAGGATGAATCAGATTAACTCAGGATGAATCAGATTAACTCAGGATGAATCAGGATAACTCAGGATGAATCAGGATAACTCAGGATAACTCAGATTAACTCAGGATGAATCAGGATAACTCAGGATGAATCAGATTAACTCAGGATGAATCAGGATAACTCAGGATGAATCAGGATAACTCAGGATGAATCAGGATAACTCAGAATAACTCAGGATAAACCAGAATAACTCAGAATAAATCAGCATAACTCAGGATGAATCAGGATAACTCAGGATGAATCAGGATAACTCAGGATGAATCAAATTAACTCAGGATGAATCAAAATATCTCAGGATGAATCAAAATATCTCAGGATGAATCAGATTAACTCAGGATGAATCAGATTAACTCAGGATGAATCAGATTAACTCAGGATGAATCAGGATAACTCAGGATGAATCAGGATGAATCAGGATAACTCAACCCCAGGTTGAAGAATAACTCCCTGAGTCTGAATATCTGGGTTTTGGAAACTAATAATCCCTTAATAATCCGGAATAACGGGTCAGAATAACCCGGGATAACTCAGGCTCAAAGTTCAGTGTAAGGCTGTTAACTCCATAAACTCCCTTAACCCTCTGACCTCAGTGACCCCTGAGTGTGTGAGTGTGTGTGTGTGTGAGAGTGTATGTGTGTGTGTGTGTGAGAGTGTGTGTGAGAGTGTGTGTGAGAGTGTGTGTGAGTGTGAGTGTGTGTGAGTGTGTGTGTGTGTGTGTGTGAGTGTATGTGTGTGTGTGTGAGTGTATGTGTGAGTGTGTGTGTGTGTGTGTGTGTGTGTGTGTGTGTGTGAGTGTGTGTGTGAGTGTATGTGTGAGTGTGTGTGTGTACCTCATACTGGATGTACTGTTTCCTCCACTCGGGGGTGATGTGGGCTGAAAGGTGCTCAGCGAACTTCATCCTGAGGATCCAATCACTCCCTCACCCTCACCCTCTCTCACACCCCCACACACACTCACACACACACACACTCACACACTCCTGCTCCGGTAAAGCTCCGGGGGTAATCTCTGCTGTTTGTTTGTCCGCGCGCGTTTATCACGCTGTCCGCGCCATTGCCGCGAGACCGAGTAAACAAACTCAGTCTGAAGGAGAGAGAGAGAGAGAGACACTGAGACACACTGAGAGACACGCAGAGAGAGAGAGAGAGAGAGAGAGAGAGAGAGAGAGAGAGAGACAGAGCGTCTGACTGAAGAACTGCGACTGAATCTGCTGTAACCCCTCACTGCCCCGCCCTCCTCTACTGGCCACTCCCCCTCTCTCCTTCTGCCCCGCCCCCCTCCCCTGCGGCGCACGCGTGCTTGCGTCATGACGTACAGACGTGCTTTCGCCCATACGTTTAAAAATAGCCTTACACATTACATTAATAACAATAATAACAACAATAATACATCAAATATAACTAATAATAACAACAACAACAATAATAATAATAAAAGTATAATAATAGTGGTGTTACTATATTATAAGATAAACACTATATGTTTATTATTATTAAATATTCTATAACTATTACTGACTGCTACTGTAAATTACAATATAAAAGGTTTAAAAATTACTATGATTACTGTCGTTGTTGTTATTATTATTATTACTATGATGACTGTCGTCGTTGTTATTATTATTATTGTTGCTGCTATAATAGCTGTTTTTGTAACAAGCAATAATTCCTTGATTATTAATTACTACTATTAACGATAAAAAGACAGATACCAACACAGCTATAATAATAGCAGCAATTAATAATTGACAATAATAATGACCATAATATTACTACTAATAATCTTCATGTAATAATACAGTAATAAGAGTGATGATAAGGGGCAGTGGTGGGGCAGCGGTTAGTGCACCTGGCTATTGATGACGCGGTTGTGGGTTCGATACCTGGGCTCAGCACTGTTGCCACCCTTAAGTAAGGCTCACCCCTCTGCTCCCATGGGCAGCCAGTGGGCACACTTCACTCTTACTGTGTGTGTGTGTGTGTGTGTGTGTGTGTGTGTGTGTGTGTGTCTGTGTTCACTTCATGGATGGAACACAGGGAAGAGGCCAAATTCCATCTGTCCAACACTAATGGTGAATATGGTTGTCTTATTATTATTATTATTATTATTATGACAACATTTTTGCTCCTCCAGTCGTTTATTCATTATTCTTACAAGCTGAGAAGGGCTGATGGAGTTGTCCCAATCAACAATGTCCCAAAAAGTCTCATTTGTTTACTGACCTATTTCCTGCACACACACACACACACACACACACACACACACACACACACACACACTTCAGGTGTAGTGAAATGGAAAGCACTGCTATAACTGAAGCCCTGTAAAGTTAAAGCCTGAGGCAGTCCAGCATCATCATCATCATCAATATCATCATCATCATCATCATCATCATCATCATCAATATCATCATCATCATCATCATCATCAATATCATCATCATCATCATCATCATCATCATCAATATCATCATTATTCTCCATCAAGTATCTGCTATGATTTGCTCAGAACCCTAAAATGATCAGCTGTCTGCTCTGAACTGTTCAGTGTCTGCTCTGGACTGTTCAGTGTCTGTTCTGAACTGTTCAGTGTATGCTCTGGACTGTTTAGTGTCTGCTCTGAACTGTTCCGTGTCTGCTCTGAACTGTTCAGTGTCTGCTCTGGACTGTTCAGTGTCTGCTCTAGACTGTTTAGTGTCTGCTCTGGACTGTTCAGTGTCTGCTCCGTACTGTTCAGTGTCTGCTCTGGACTGTTCAGTGTCTGCTCTGAACTGTTCAGTGTCTGCTCTAGACTGTTTAGTGTCTGCTCTGGACTGTTCAGTGTCTGCTCCGTACTGTTCAGTGTCTGCTCCGGACTGTTCAGTGTCTGCTCCGAACTGTTCAGTGTCTGCTCTGGACTGTTCAGTGTCTGCTCCGGACTGTTCAGTGTCTGCTCCGTACTGTTCAGTGTCTGCTCTGAACTGTTCAGTGTCTGCTCTAGACTGTTTAGTGTCTGCTCCGTACTGTTCAGTGTCTGCTCCGTACTGTTCGGTGTCTGCTCTGAACTGTTCAGTGTCTGCTCTGAACTGTTCAGTGTCTGCTCTAGACTGTTTAGTGTCTGCTCTGGACTGTTCAGTGTCTGCTCCGTACTGTTCAGTGTCTGCTCTGAACTGTTCAGTGTCTGCTCTGAACAGTTCAGTGTCTGCTCTGAACTCTTCAGTGTCTGCTCTGAACTGTTCAGTGTCTGTTCTGAACTGTTCAGTGTCTGCTCTGGACTGTTCAGTGTCTGCTCTGAACTGTTCAGTGTCTGCTCTGGACTGTTTAATGTCTGCTCTGGACTGTTCAGTGTCTGCTCCGTACTGTTCAGTGTCTGCTCCGTACTGTTCAGTGTCTGCTCTGGACTGTTCAGTGTCTGCTCCGAACTGTTCCGTGTCTGCTCCGGACTGTTCAGTGTCTGCTCTGGACTGTTCAGTGTCTGCTCCGAACTGTTCAGTGTCTGCTCCGGACTGTTCAGTGTCTGCTCCGGACTGTTCAGTGTCTGTTCTGGACTGTTCAGTGTCTGCTCCGAACTGTTCAGTGTCTGCTCCGGACTGTTCAGTGTCTGCTCTGGACTGTTCAGTGTCTGCTCTGGACTGTTCAGTGTCTGCTCCGGACTGTTCAATGTCTGCTCTGAACTGTTCAGTGTCTGCTCTGGACTGTTCAGTGTCTGCTCTGGACTGTTCAGTGTCTGCTCTGGACTGTTCAGTGTCTGCTCTGAACTGTTCCGTGTCTGCTCTGGACTGTTCCGTGTCTGCTCTGGACTGTTCAGTGTCTGCTCTGGACTGTTCCGTGTCTGCTCTGGACTGTTCAGTGTCTGCTCTGAACTGTTCAGTGTCTGCTCCGGACTGTGTAGTAATGTATGAACACACTCGTCTGTGCAGTGGGTTGAACTGGGATGAGGAGTCGTGCAGAAACGAGTTCACCCTGTTTTGGGTTCACAGTCTGGGTCAGAGGACAGGGACAGAAATAAATGTGAGGAAGTTCATTTTTCTTTAATAAACCTGGATGGGGAAAAGCCAGCTAACAGGACTGAGCCATCGCAGAGACACCTGTTTGGGTGAAAAGCTTGGACACATCGCCACCCTGTGGACTGTGTTAGCACTGCAGCTTTAAAACGCTGAGTAATGCAGTCAGGGTTCGATCAACACAGCCATTAAACAGCGGTTCATTATTTAGTGTGATCTGCTGTGTGGCAAACTCCCAGCGAGCAGCATATTTCACTGTAGATTAAGATTAATATAATAATAATAATAATAATAATAATAATAACTATTATATCTTACTATTATAAGATAAGCACTATAATCTTTATTATTATAAAATATTCTATAACTATTACTGACTGCTACTGTAAATGACAACATAAAAGGTAGTTATTATTATTGTTATTATTATTACTATGATTACTGTCGTTGTTATATACATCACTAAAAGCTGTAAAACCTTTAAAATGTAAACATTGATTTAAAATAATATTAAAGAGTAAAACTAAATCTATATGGGCAATAAAGTTACAGTGCATCCAGGGTCAGGGGGTTGTCCCAAGTGGTTAAAAGCTCCTCCCTGATTGGTCCAAGTGGGGCTTGCCCCGGAGCATTGTGCGTTGCCATGGTGATGACGCCAATGAGCCCGAGACCCGGCTGTACTCACTCAGTGATCCGAACTCTGCTGTCGGTCCAGTTCTATCCGGACGTCTTACAGCGGCGGACCAGCGCCGGACCAATAGGGGCTGACTTTTCTTTCCACCTGTTTTCCGGTTAAACCGCTCATCCTGGCCGGTGATTGGCTGCTGTAATAATAATAATAATAATAATAATAATACATTGTAACATAACTAGCTATGTAAAAGCAAAATCGGTTATAGATTATAGACATTGCAGTAACTATTGCAGCAAATAGTCTAATAACTGCAATAATCACATAATGGTGTACTAAATAATCAAATGATGTATTGAATAATTAGAAAATGTAAAATAAATAAATATGATAACAAATCAAATAAATGATATAACTCATGAATGTATATAATAATCTAGAACATATTACAATTTGCAGAATCATCAGGGTAATAAAAGATAACTCAACAGAAAAAGCAGTAAATAACAGAGATAATAATCCATCATATAATCCACGTCATAATCCTGTAAATAATCCAGAGTATAATGAAGCAACAAATCCATTTAATTCGGCATAAAATGTATAAACATATTAGGTCGTAATGAAATACGCATTCCAATTAATAATTTATGAATCTAAGAATTGAATAAATACATCCTAATAAATAATTAATACCATAAATCATTTAAGAAATAATGCAAATGAATTTTATGAATTACCCGCGTGATTTACAGCCTTTACCCGCCAACCAGCCAATCAGAGCACAGCAGGGGTGGGGTTTGGCTGAAAACGGGTGGGGATCTGAGGAAGCCCCGCCTCTGTGACCCGGATGTTGTGTGTGTGTGTGTGTGTGTGTGTGTGTGTGTGTGTGTGTGTGTGTGTGTGTGTGTGTGTCACTCAGGTCTGTAGATAAGCAGGTTTAGCACCGCGCGCTCCTGATTACTGTAGTTGTTGTTGTTTACTGTACTCGCGCGGATATTCTCTATATTACTGTTGTTGTTATTATTAATATTTCTGTGATGGCCTCGCGCTCGTCCTCGCCGGACTCTGAGGGTTCGGAGCTTCTGGAGGATTTCGAGAGTGCAGCGGACCGGGTCAGAGAGCTGGTCCACACAGCCCCGAGAGACAAACTGCTTTACCTGTACGCCAGGTACAAACAGGTAAGGAGGGAGGAGGGCTCTGACCAATACCAGCGCTTCCACTCACTGGCCACTTTATCAGAAACACCTACCTTGTGCTTCCACTCACTGGCCACTTTATCAGAAACACCTACCTTGGGCTTCCACTCACTGGCCACTTTATTAGAAACACCCACCTTGTGCTTCCACTCACTGGCCACTTTATTAGAAACACCCACCTTGTGCTTCCACTCACTGGCCACTTTATTAGAAACACCCACCTTGTGCTTCCACTCACTGGCCACTTTATCAGAAACCCCTACCTTGTGCTTCCACTCACTGGCCACTTTATTAGAAACACCTACCTTGTGCTTCCACTCACTGGCCACTTTATCAGAAACCCCTACCTTGTGCTTCCACTCACTGGCCACTTTATTAGAAACACCTACCTTGTGCTTCCACTCACTGGCCACTTTATCAGAAACACCCACCTTGTGCTTCCACTCACTGGCCACTTTATCAGAAACCCCTACCTTGTGCTTCCACTCACTGGCCACTTTATTAGAAACACCCACCTTGTGCTTCCACTCTCTGGCCACTTTATCAGAAACACCCACCTTGTGCTTCCACTCACTGGCCACTTTATTAGAAACACCTACCTTGTGCTTCCACTCACTGGCCACTTTATTAGAAACACCTACCTTGTGCTTCCACTCACTGGCCACTTTATTGGAAACGTGAGTTGCAGGAAGTCCGTGCAGGCAGTTTCAGCGTTGGTTGGGTCGTGTACCCTCGTGTCTAGATTGCAGAACTTGTGCATGATCAGCAGAAACACACGGGTCTTTTCGTTCTCCTGGAACTGATTAGGATCAGCCCTCGTTAGCGCTGCGTCACTGAGGAAGCTCAGTCTGAGAGCAAGACGTTGTGCAAAACCAGCGTCATGCAAGATCAGCAACTACAGAGACGTTCCACCTCAGATCTCTGTACAGTGGAGGAGAGCGTGGTGCAGCTACACGAGTCTTCTGAGTTTTATATGGAATAATGATGATGATGATGATGATGATGATGAAGGTAAAATAGTGAATAGAGAATCTGAACTAATGCAGTTTTCTTTAGGGACTACTTTCTGTAGCTGCACTACACCCTGCAGCATGTATCCCTCCACCATTTTAATGATCTGGTTCTAAAAGCAGGTTCTAGAGCCGAACTCTTCTCAGAACTCTGGTAGAACCGTGTCTCAGGCATCAGGCAGCGTCTTCATCACCATTAGGTGAAGAACTTTCTGTGAGGAGCTTTTAGTAGAGCTTCAGACGTCTGCTTCCCTTCACCTCCACTGTAGAACCACAGCTCTGACTGGGGGAGCTTATCTAGAACCTCCACTGTAGAACTCCAGCTCTGACTGGGGGAGCTTATCTAGAACCGAGCGTTTCACACCAAACCCAGCAAACCTCCACTCTAAATCTACAGGACTGTAGTCATGCTGTTATGTGTGGACAACAGTTATTTATAGTTGGAAACACCATAGCAACCACCTGGGATACCATGCCAGCCTTTAACCAGCCACTTAGAGACACAATAGCAAACACTTTGGTATTCCATAACAACTACCTGGGATTCCAAAACACCCACTTAGCAACACCACAGCAACCACTTTGCAAACCTTAGCAACAACCTGGAATACCACAGCAACCACATAACAACACTATAGCAACCACTTAATGACACAACAGCAACAATTTGGACACCATAGCAACCAATTAGCAACCACTTACCAACATAACAGCTACCCCCTGGATACCATAGCAGCAACATCCTAGCAGCAGCATAGTAAGCTCTATAGCAACTGCCTGGGATACCATAGCAACCACCTGGTGAGCCATAGCAAACATCTAGCAACCATGTAGCAATACCATAGCAACCACTTGGGATACCATAGTGATCACTGTAGCAACCACCTAGGATACCATAGCAACCACTTAGGAACACCACAGCAACCACCTGGTAAATCATAGCAACCATCTAGCAACTATTTAGCAATACCATAGCAACCACCTGGGATGCAATAGCAACCATTTAGCAATACCATAGCAACCACCTGGGATACCATAGTGACCACTGTAGCAACCACCTGGGATACCATACCAACCATGCAGTCTACAGCCTAGCAACTTCCATCCTGCGTTTCCTGTTCTAGTGGTGGTGAAGTCTCTTGCGCTGATCTCTGCTGCACTGTCCGCTCTAATGAGGTGAAGTAGATCTCCCTGCTCTGCCTCACCTCTGCTGCGCTTTAACACTGCTGTTCTTCACCAGGCCAAAGTGGGAAAGTGCAACACACCCAAACCCGGCTTCTTCGATTTCGAGGGTCAGAGGAAATGGTAAGTTATTTATTCTAATTATTATTTGTGGACCCCCTTCAAATTAAAGCATTCAGCTACTTTAGGCTGCACCCATTGCTGACACAGATGTGCAAATGCACACACAGCTTGTCTTGTCCCTGTAGAGAAGAAGTACTGCCAATAGAATAGGACTCTCTGGAGCAGATCAACATCATGACCCTATTGGCTCCATGCTGCCTAATAATGCCAGGCATGGGCTAGAGGGGTATAAAGCCCCCCAGCATTGAGGAGCTGTGGAGCAGTGCTCTTCTTGTTGACTTCAATCAATCAAATCCTCACAGCAATGATCCTCCTTTAAAATCTAGTAGAAAGTCTTCTTCTCTGGACAGTAGAGACAGTTACAGCTCTTTTAATACCCTTGATTTCAGAAGAAACAATGAGTAAGCAGGTGTCCCAATACTTTTGTCCATATAGTGTAGGTTGTTTTTGCTTAGTAATGTTAAGTGTTTGAAGTTTCTGTTGAAATATTTTCATTGTCTGCAGCCAGAAGTGCTTCAGAGCAGATGGTGGATGGTGGATAGCACACGTAAAGAAGGGCAATTTATAGTTTTGCTGTTTTATAATCTGCATTTCAGTAATTATAGTGATATTAAGGCGCTGAGCGGAGTGTGTGGTGTTCTGCAGGGCGGCGTGGAAGGATCTGGGGGACATGAGTAAAGAGCAGGCCATGCAGGAATACGTGTCGTGTGTGAACGAGCTGGATCCAGACGGCAGCTCTAAGGTACTGATGGAAGCAGCACTCGCACACCTGTCCTGCTGTAATGCTCCTCACACAGAGGGGCACCTCTTAAATCTTGTGTTAGTGCACTGAAATAATTAGGAGGGGTTTAAGGAGAGCAGCCGGTCTGCCTGCACCTGCTGTGTCCGTGTGGTTCAGGCAGTCTATGGCATTGAAAGCATGTGGCCAGCAGGGGGCAGTGTCTGACTGTTGTTAGTCCCTAAGCAGCGCTTTCTGTTATAGCACATAGACCTGCTGTCCTGTGCTGTGAAAGTTGGGCTGTTTTAAGTCCTGACTTACTTTAGCAGCTGAAGAATTGAACCTCAGTCTGCCCGGGGGGAAGGCGGTGACCCACCACACTGCACCGGCCTTTTTGGGTGCTGTGTGTTTGCAGCTGTTGTTGGACGTAACACTAAACACAGGGACACTTTCTCAGTGCTGTAGAGAACCATTTGTGATTAGTGTGTACTGTAGGGTCAGGGTTACTGTGTACCTCGTCTAGCAGACCTTGTCAGAACGTTTTAGACGTGGAGAGGCTTCCTTAGACCTGGTCAGCCCTAGTCAAACCTATTCTGACCATTTTAGGTCTAGTCAGACTTCTGTAAACATTTTCAGACTCTGTTTAAACCGTGTCAGACCCGATCAGTTGTAATTAGACCCCCTTAGACCTCATCAGGCTTATTTAGACCAGTTTAGGTCTAGTCAGACGTATGCAGACCTATTTTAACCAGTTTGCACCTGATCAGGCTTATTTAGACCTGGTCCGACCTTTTTCAACCCATTCAGTTCTATTTAGACCTCGTAATGGAGTCTGCTCAGCTGCTGCTTCAGCAGAAACACTGCAGCGCCCCCCCACCCCCACCCCCACCCGCTTCGCCCTCAAACCCGAGGCTTTTGTGTGTTTAGCTAAAAACCCCAGAACTGATTTAGCCATTAGAGAGAGAGAGAGAGAGAGAGAGAGAGAGAGAGCTCAGATTCAGCCAAACAGCACAAAGGCACCTCGCTCACCCTTCTCTCTCACCCTTTTCTCTTTTCCTCTGACTGTCAGAGCTCATTCCAGTCTGTCTGTCTGTGGAGAACACTCTCTGACTGTTCAACCACACACACACACACACACACACACACACACACACACACACACACACACACACACACACACAGCGCTCGCAGAATGATCATGTTAATGCTTTTTAACAAAAGACAGAGAGAGAGATAAAAAAAGAGAAAAGACACTGTACACATGCATTTCTGGACAGTGTGAGAGCTGCAGAAGCTTGATCTGAAGGTGGAGCAGCATGTGGGCTGTAGAGGTGGTGGAGCAATACTACAGGATTTTACACTAATATGACTCTATGGGTTCTGCAGAGTTACACAGCAGTTCTGGAGAGAGGTTCTCCTCCTGCAGCTCCACCACCAAACCTCCATAGTGCAGTAGCAGCAGCAGCGCTCCGGCCCGGAGTGGGAATGACGGAGATGCCGTTCTCCCCCTGTTACAGTCAGTGGAGCATCAGCATGATCCTGAAGCTGCTGATTGAAGGTGGAGCTGATACAGGATGATGGTTTTAGGAAGGAGAGAGAGCAAGAGAGCGAGAGAGATTGGGAAAGTGAGAGAAGAGAGTAACAGAAATAAACAATCAGACGAAGTGACAGAGTGGTAGAGAGAGAGAGAGAGGGATAATGGGCGAGCCGTGTGCCGCTTCTATTGTTAGCTGAGCCGCCGCGAAAGAAACAGAGAAAGAATGAAAGAAAGGAAGTGCATCAGCAGGTGTGTGTGTGTGTGTGTGTGTGTGTGTGTGTGTGTGTGTGTGTGTGTGTGTGTGTGTTTAATAAAATGAAGCACTGCTTGGAAAACTGCACACGCAGGGTTTTACGCATGCCTTCTGCAGCTGGACGCTGGGACGAGGCGAGGCGGGCTTTTGCTCCATTACTACAGCTTTATCTCTCACTTAATGTGTGTGTGTGTGTGTGTGTGTGTGTGTGTGTGTGTGTGTGTGTGTGTGTGTGTGTGTGTGTGTGTGTGTGCAGGGTTCAGAGCAAAGAGGAGCGCCAAGAACAACTTTCGGAGGAGTTACAGTTAGCTGTCTGTACCAAGAAGAGACGCTAAGGTAAACACACATACACACACACACACACACACAGGTTCCGAATAACAAATGAATAAGCATTGAAAACATGCGCTTATAAGCAGCTTATGACTGTTTTCACAAGAGCTGATCTTGAAAATCATGAAAACTAGTGTATTACAGTGTGTCAGCATGAGCGTGTGGATCATATGAACATTATAGAGCATTATAGAGCGCCCCCTACGCTTCCTGTAGTGTATTACAGTGTGTCAGCATGAGCGTGTGGATCATATGAACATTATAGAGCATTATAGAGCGCCCCCTATGCTTCCTGTAGTGTATTACAGTCTGTCAGAATGAGCGTGTGGATCATATGAACATTATAGAGCATTATAGAGCGCCCCCTACGCTTCCTGTAGTGTATTACAGTGTGTCAGCATGAGCGTGTGGATCATATGAACATTATAGAGCATTATAGAGCGCCCCCTATGCTTCCTGTAGTGTATTACAGTCTGTCAGAATGAGCGTGTGGATCATATGAACATTATAGAGCATTATAGAGCGCCCCCTACGCTTCCTGTAGTGTATTACAGTGTGTCAGCATGAGCGTGTGGATCATATGAACATTATAGAGCATTATAGAGCGCCCCCTATGCTTCCTGTAGTGTATTACAGTCTGTCAGAATGAGCGTGTGGATCATATGAACATTATAGAGCATTATAGAGCGCCCCCTATGCTTCCTGTAGTGTATTACAGTCTGTCAGAATGAGGGTGTGGATCATATGATCATTATAGAGCATTATAGAGCGCCCCCTATGCTTCCTGTAGTGTATTACAGAGTGGGAGGGGGGAGGAGGTGTTTATGAGCCTGACGGCCTGGCGCTCCTGTAGCGTCGGCCTGATGGAAGCAGTGTGAAGAGGCTGTGTTGAGGGTTTGTACAGTCCCTGATGATGCGGTGGGCCCTTCTGAAGACCCTGGTCCTGTAGTTGTCCTGCAGTGAGGGGATGGCTGCTCCAGAAACGACCTGGGCAGTCTTGATCACACGCTGGAGAGCCTTCAGCCTGCAGTTTCTGTACCAGACTGTGATGGAGCTGGTCAGAACACTCTCGACTGGGACTTCTGGACGATGTGGTGTAATATACAGTCAGATGAAGAGCTCCGACTAACTGCTGGGTTTTAATTCATTGGGGGAGTGATGATGATGATGAGGGAGGAGGGATGAATAGATGGATGAATTGATGAGTGAGCGAGCGAGCGAGCGAGCAGGTGGACAGGCGTAACACTTGCTTAGGTAGTGATGTCACCAGCTCCTTTGGGAAAGTCAGAAGAGAAAGCAATTATCTCTCTCTCTCTCTCTCTCTCTCTCTCTCTCTCTCTCTCTCTCTCTCTCACTGTCTCTCACTGTCTCTCTCTCTCTCTCTCTCTCTCTCTCTCTCTCTCGCTGCTCGGCTGCGTTCTAATTTGCTGGAGGTGTGATTGTGATGAGAGTGCTCTGCTGTATTAAGGCCGTGAGCTCGTTATCGTCTGATTGAGGCGTTTAATGATTAGATTTGGGTTTTAATTGCGTCTGATTTACTCAACCAGTGCGCCGCGGCCCAGAGCGCCGGGTTCCACATCCTCACCCCGCTGCTTATTAAAGCCGTAGTTCAGTCAGAAATCGCATGTAAACAGCTAGTTTAAGTTGCACCCATTGCTGACACAGCTTGTCTAGTCCCTGTAGAGAAGAAGTACTGCCAATAGAATAGGACCCTCTGGAGCAGATCAGCATCATGACCCTATTGGCTCCATGCTGCCTAATGCCAGGCGTGGGCTAGAGGGGTATAAAGCCCCCCAGCATTGAGGAGCTGTGGAGCAGTGGAGGAACTGTGTTCTCTGGAATGATGGTGGAGGAGCTCCATCCAGTACTTTTGGGAGGAGTTGGGGATGATGAGGTGGGGTGGTGAACAGTCTTGCTGCTGAATGCAATCAATCAAATCCTCGCAACAGTGTTCCTCCAGAATCTAGTAGAAAGTCTTCTTCTCTGGACAGTAGAGACAGTTACTCCAACAGAAGCAGGGTCACCTTTTATATACATATACACACACAATGAATGAGCAGGTGTCCCAATACTTTTGTCCATCTTATCCACTAAGCTGCAAAGTGATGTTATAAGGAGTGTAACGCCACACACACACACACACACACACACACACACACACACACACACAGTTTATGCTGGTTAGTGAGAATTGCTTAACAGGACAGCACAGGAAGACAGAGCAGCTGGTGACCTTCCCAGCATGCTTAGCGGCAGGGCTGGTGTCATGTCATTTATCAGCTGGTCATTAATTGTGTGTGTGTGTGTGTGTGTGTGTGTGTGTGTGTGTGTGTGTGTGTGTGTGTGTGTGTGTGTGTGTGTGGGCTACCAGCCACAGGTCAGTGGGCTGACGAATGAGCCCCTCTATTGATTAGTTGCCCTAAGAGACTGATGATGCTAACGTAACACACACACACACACACACACACACACACACACACACTCTCTCATACATACTCTTTCATTCACTCTTACACAAACTGTCATACACACAGAATGCATACACTCATATGTACTCAAACACACACACAGATGAAGTGGTCATGTGACGTATCAGTCTTAATAGTTGATAACCGATTAATCACAGATGGAATCTAATTAGATTGGTCAGATTGATCAGGTCTGATGGAGGCGTGTCATAATTCACACTCAGGACGTTTATGCAGCTCTAATACTGATATATACACCCTTCATCTCCCGAACGGCAATACATCACTAATGCAGCATCTATCAATACATCCTTATACAGATACATAGACACACTGTATGACAAAAGTATTGGGACGCCTGCTCGTTCATTGTTTCATTTGAAATCAAGGGTATTAAAAAGAGCTGATCCTGCTTCTGTTGGAGTAACTGTCTCTACTGTCCAGAGAAGAAGACTTTCTACTAGATTTTGGAGGAGGAGCATTGCTGTGAGGATTTGATTTGATTGCATTCAGCGACAGGACTATCAGTAAGGTCATCACCCCACCTCATCATCCCCAACTCCCCAACTCATCCCATGCAAAAGTACTGGATGGAGCTTCACCACCATCTTTCCAGAGGACACAGTTTCTCCACTGCTCCACAGCTCAATGCTGGGGGGCTTTAGACCCACCTCTAGCCCACACCTGGCATTATGCAGCATGGTGCCAGTAGAGTCATCAGTATTGATCTGCTCCAGATAGTCCTATTCTATTGGCAGTACACTCTTTTGTGTGTAAAGTACAAGTATCTCAGCAACGGGTGCAACTTAAAGTAGCCGAATGTATTTGCTCACAGGGGTGTCCACAAACATATGGACAGATGAATGAATATAAGATTTCATAGATGGATAGATATATGGATAGTCAAAAGGACAAGACAACCATCTTCACCAGTGAACACACACACACACACACACACACACACACACACACACAGACACACACACACACACATGTGATCACACATGCCCAGAGCGATGGGCAGCCATTGCAGTGGCAGCTTGTCAAGTCCGGGAATCGAACCCACAACCCTGTCATCAGTAGCCCGGAGCTCTAACCGCTGAGCACCACTGCCCCCCAGAGATGGATAGCTGTAAGAATGGATAGACGGATTAGTAGAGGAGTAGAGAGCTGGATAGATGGACTGGTGGGTGGATGGACGGATGGACGGATGGACTGGTGGGTGGGTGGACGGATGGACTGGTGGGTGGGTGGGTGGATGAATTGACGGACTAATAGATAAATGGTTGGAAGGATGGACGAATGGGTCGACAGATGGAAGTAAATTAATTGGATGGAAGTTAATTCCTCTACAAAATTTACAATAAAAGTTGTTCAATTTACAGAACTATGTAGAATTGGAGAATTGCATAAATACAAGGTAAATTTGCAGAAGTGGTAATGACACATAATTTAGTTATTACAGGAAGTGAATTTGCATAATTGAATAATTTACATAATTAAAGGATTGTAGAATTTAAATGCACAGAATGACTTTTTTTTTATGAAAAAGTGAATTAGTTAGTATAGGTGTGTTGCCTCTGCTGCGCTGTGATGGTGTGTGTCAGTGTGTGTCAGTGTGGGGGTGCTGGTGGGGTTCAGTGCTGCGCAGTAAGACTGAGAGTGTAATTAATGGGGGACCCTGTCGGGGAAAATGTATTAATTTATTTATTAATCCCCCTCGCATGACTTAACCCCGCAGTTAGGAGGTGATTGGAAAGGGGAATAATTAGAGCCTCCACGGCCCAGGAGAACACACCAGAGGAGGAGGGGGGGTCTCGACACACACTGGGATGCTGGTGAACATTTGTTGATTTTAAATTAAGACTCATAGAGTAGCAAAAACATCTGAAGAGGGAAAGAGGAGGAGCTTCTGCAGCTGGATAACCCACACCTCAGCATCCACAGTGGACTACCTCACAAGCAGCAGGCTGGAGGTTTAGCAGTGGTCCTCACACACTCTGTCCCCCAACCTAAACATCATCAAACGTGTGTGGATAGACCAAGAACCTCGCAGAACCTTATAGAACCTCTCAGATCTAGAACCTTCTGCAGGGAAAATGGAGAGGAATTCTCCAATCGAAAACTGAAAGACTTTCTAGCTGCTACAGAAAGATTTACAAGCTCGCTAAAAGAGCGCGTTACCAAGTACTGACAGTGCAGGGTGCCCAAACTTTTGCTCTGATGTCTTTTTCATTTTTGGTCATTTTGAAACTGTAAAAGATGGATATTAGTCAGTAATTTTGATTAAGAGATATTTAACTTTATTTTATTACTCACTTAACTACTACATGGATTTTGACCTGGGTGCCCAAACTTTTGCATGCCGCTATATATATTCATCCACCCATCCATACAGTTTTACTGCCCAGATAAACAGCTGTACAGGTACAGAAAAATTTTAGCCCCCTGTTTAAATTTTACTGTAAAGCTGCTGATCTGCTCAGTAAAACACCAATATTAGCATTATAGAAAGTGGAGGTGGAGGTTCTCCATCACTGTGTTCATCATTAGAACATCTCCAAAGTTCTCCTCTCTCATGGAGTCTAGTATTATTTAGAGTTCTCCTCAGATCAACACCTGGTTTGGTGGTAAATCAGGGCTTAATGATGGTAAATCAGGTGAGCTGCTGCTGCTGCTGCTGCTGCTGCTGATGGGAGGTGAACACATCCTCCACGCTGTGCTGGCTGGACTGGGGGGCGTCCAGGAGAACCCTGGAGGAACCGAGCTCTGTTCTTCAGACTAGCTCACCGACAAGATCTCACTACTTTCTTTCTTCAGAATGAGAAGCTCTTGTTTCTCCTTTTTACTGGATTAATGTTTCTAGAGTTTCTACAGTAAATCCTCTCGCTGCTCAGAGACAGGTTTACTATTTAATAATATAAATCATATATCAAAGAGTGTAATGAATCTTATTAAATTCCATAGAGTGAAGAATATTTTCAGAAAAAATAGCGGTACTCAGCATGGGAGAGTATTTGGATAGCAGTTTTTAAAAATGTGACGCTGTTGGTGCATTTTACACAGACACTTAATATATATAAATGTGTATATATAAAGTATATACACGTGTGTGTATGAGTGTGTATATATATATATACAGTGAGTCCAGAAGTATTTGATCCCTTGCTGATTTTCTTTGTTTGCCCACTAATAAAGACACTATCCTTCTGCACTTTTAATGGTAGATATATTCTAACATGGAGAGACAGAATATCAAGACAAAAATCCAGAATATAATTTTAAAGAATATATTTTAATTAATTTGTATTTCAATGAGGAAAATAAGTATTTGATCCCTCTTGCCAAACACACTCAATACTTAGTGGCAAAGCCTTTGTTTGCAAGCACAGCGGTGAGACGTTTGTTGTAGTTAACCACAAGTTTAGCACACACACCAGGGGGAATTTTGGCCCACTCTTCTTTGCAGATCCTCTCTAAATCATGAAGGTTGGTGGGCTGTCGCTTGGCAACTCTGACCTTCAGCTCCCTCCATAGATTTTCGATCGGATTGAGGTCTGGCGACTGGCTGGGCCACTCCATGACCTTAATGTGATTTTTCTTGAGCCAATCCTTTGTTGCCTTTGCTGTATGTTTAGGGTCGTTATCATGTTGGAAGACCCAACCACGGCCCATTTTCAGATCCCTGGCAGAGGGGAGGAGGTTGTCCCTCAGGATTGTGCGGTACATGGCTCCATCCATCTTCCCAGTGATGCGGTGAAGTAGCCCTGTACCCTTGGCAGAGAAACACCCCCAAAACATTATGCTTCCACCTCCATGCTTGACGGTGGGCACAGTGTTCTTGGGTCATAGGCAGCATTTTTCTTCTCCACACATGGCGGGTGGAGTTGAGGCCAAAAAGTTCAATTTTGGTCTCGTCTGACCACAAAACCTTCTCCAATAACTTGGTTCATCTTTCCACCACAAATGATCATTGGCATACTTGAGGCGCGCCTCCACATGTGCTCTCTTCAGCAGGGGTACCTTTCGGGCACTGCAGGATGTGAATCCATTGTTGCGCAAAGTGTTGCCAATTGTTTCCTTGCAAACTGTGGTCCCAGCTGCCTTCAGGTCATTTGCTAACTCCTGCCGAGTGGTTGCAGGACGATTTTCTGACTGTTCTCAGCATCATTGCCACCCCACGAGGCGAAATCTTCTTTGGAGCACCGGGCCGAGGTCTGTTGATTGTCATGTTATACTCTTTAAACTTTCTGATAATTGCACCAATAGTTGTTACTTTCACATCCAACACCTTACTAATCTTTTTGTAGCCCATTCCAGCTTTGTGAAGGTCAACAATTCTGACTCTGAGGTCCTGTGACAGCTCTTTGGTTTTACCCATGTTGGAGACTTGAAATCTGGTGTGATCTGTCTGATTCTGTGGACAGGTGTTTTTTCACCACAAGTGATTAGTGAGAACAGGTGGCTTCAGGTCAGGTAACAAGTTGATTGGGAGTGTCTAACTGGTCTGTAAAAGCCAGAACTGCTAATGAATACTAAGGGATCAAATACTTATTTCACTCCATGAAATACAAATCAATTAATATATATTCCTTAGATTTATTTTCTGATTTTCTTTTTAATATTCTGTCTCTCCATGTAAGAATACATCTACCATTAAAAGTATAGAATGATCATGTCTTTATTAGTGGGCCAACGAAGAAAATCAGCAAGGGATCAAATACTTCTTGGACTCACTGTATATATCTTTAAATATTCTGATATACATTTTTTTCCATATTGCCCAGCTCTAAATGTATGTGTACATATGTGTGTGTATATATATATATATATATATATATATATATATATATAATATAGATTATATACATACATAGTTATATACATACAGTGTATGTGTGTGTGTATGTTTGTATATTATTTATATATATATATATATATATATATATATATATATATTTACATGTGTGTGTATATAGATAGAAAGATAGAGAGAGATGTGTGTGGATATGTTTGTGGATATGGGGGTGATACGGGCCTGTTCGAGCCTCTTTTGAGCAGCTAGTGGCAACAGTGGCAGGGAAAAACTCCCTCGGGTCGAGAGGAGAAACCTTGAGAGAAACAAAGACTGTAAACCTTTAACAGAATTAAAAACAATAATTAAAGAAACACAACTGAACGTCAGGGCCGCACAGGATGACCATGTGAGTGAGATGATAAAGTCCTGCAGGTCAATCTCTCAAACTGATACTGTTAAACTGCCGACAGTAACTGAGGTCTCTCCACTCTGTGTCTCCAGGGAGGAGGATAAGAACATATTTGACTACTGTCGAGAGAACAACGTCGAGCAGGTCAGCAAAGCACTCAGCTCCAAGAAAGCAGACGTCAACACGAAGGATGAGGAGGTAAGGCAGTGGAGAAGGCGGGTGTGTTCCTCAGATCTCTTTAAAGTTTGCAGTTGGATTTTGGTTCTCAAAATGCAAAGCCAGTATTGATTATAGAAATGTTTGAGTCAGAGTCTGATATTAATGCAACCTGGTTTAAACGTAGCTTTAAAGAGTTTCCATCAAAGCAGACTGGAATTTAAGTAAAACCCAGGTCATGCAAAGCAACAGACTCGAGATGAAAAATAACGCTCCTAGAGTTAAATGCTTTAAACAAAATGACGCAGGATGATCGGCCACAGCAACGACAAAATGAATAATACAGATGCATGGACACCGATTTGACCAGCAGGTGGCGCCAGCATGTGAAGATTTGAGCGCTTGGACAGTGAATCATTTTTAGTTCAGTTCAGAGTTTCAGTCTCATCTCAAAGCTTTCAGCACTTCTACCCTGGAAACGCAGAGTCCACAAATCATCTGGAGCTGGACAGTCTGGAGATAAATATCGTTATTGTGATTAATTACATCACAGCCTGCTCTTCTAAATATATTGTGGAAATGGTTAGTACTTCTGAAAATGCTGAACAGCTGCATGTTTTATTACAGAGAGCAGAAATAGCCCTGATTGATTGATTAGATTTGCTGCAGTGTGTGTGTGTGTGTGTGTGTGTGTGTGTGTGTGTGTGTGTGTGTGTGTGTGTGAGAGAGAGTGAGAGAAATACTGAATGAAAATCAATTGTACTTTTTTAATGCATCACCTTTTTTGTCCATTCTGACTGGTCAGATGTCAGAAAAATTAAAAGTAGCCTATTAGGTAAAAACATTATAGTGATGTAATATGTGATATCACCCGCCCAGGCGTCCAATCAAAACCTAAACACACTACAGATCAGTCTGATCAATAATGAGTAGAAAGAGCGATGAAAAAATGGGTGGAAGTACAGGCCGATGGATGGATGGATGAATGGGCAGCTGGATGGATGACTAAATGGGTGGATGGATAGGTGGAAGTACAGACCCAATGGATAAATAGGTGAAAGTACAGACGGCTGAATGGATGGACGGACGGGTGGATGGATGGGTGAGTGGATGGAAGTAGAGAAGGATGGATGGATGGGTGGATGGAAGTGAAGAAGGATGGATGGATGGATGGGTGGATGGAAGTGAAGAAGGATGGATGGATGGATGGGTGGATGGAAGTAGAGAAGGCTGGATGGATGGATGGGTGGATGGAAGTAGAGAAGGATGGATGGATGGATGGATGGGTGGATGGAAGTAGAGAAGGATGGATGGATGGGTGGAAGTACAGACCAATGTAAAAATCGGTGTACAGACGGCTGGGTGGATGGATGAGTGGAAGTACGGATATGTGGGTGGAAGTACGGACGGCTGGAGGCATGGATGGGTGGAAGTACGGACGGCTGGAGGCATGGATGGGTGGAAGTACGGACGGCTGGAGGCATGGATGGGTGGAAGTATGGACGGCTGGAGGCAGGATGGGGTAAATGGGTGGAGATACAGACGGCTGGATCAGACAAAGGAAAGAACATACAGATGGCTGCAGTAATGATTGAACGGAAGGATAAATGAGTGAAAGGCCAGAGGGATGGATGGATGGATGGATGGAGGAAAGGATGGAGAAATGGACTGACTGATGGATAAATGGGTCGCAGGATAGATGGATGGACAGAGGGAAGGATGGATGGACAGATTGCTACGGAGATCGGCGGGCAGTTGGAGGGGGGGTGGGGGGTAGATGGATGAAGGAACTGAGGGATGGACGGATGATTGGACGGAGACCCGTGTCTACATTAGACTGAACTCCAGTATAAGGTTTTATATGTGGAGGAGAAGCAGCTCACCCCACACCAGCGTGGGTCAGTGGAAGGTGTTTTATCATGGTCTGAATTAGATGTGGAGGGTTTAGTGTGTTCAGTCCTGTTTTACAGAAACAGAGAACTCATTCAGACTCCTGGTTTGTGTGAAGCCGACCCTGTCCTCCTCTCTCTCTGATTAATCCACACAGCTAAACCCCAAAGATCACAGGATGGGTTTTCTCTCTGTCTGTTCATGCGCCCCCTTTATTTCCCTGTAAGAGTGTCCAGCTGGCCCTGCCGCGGCGGCTCTGAGGCTGGCGGGGCGGTTGGCTGCGCTGTTTCGGCTCCAGATGGCTGCTGGAGCTCTATTGTTTTCCCTTCAGAACTGCAGTCCATCACCTGCACCTCTAGAGGGCACTGGTGTAGTTCCACAGTGATATCGGTACGGGCTATTCTGATGGATACGTGGTCGGATATGTGGATAGATGAATAGATGCATATAAAAGTGGAAGGATGGATGAGTGAAGGAATAGATGGATGGATAGAAAGATGGGCAGATGGATGAATGGAGAGGTGGATAAATACATGGATGGATGGGTGAGTGGGAGGATGGATGAATGGATAGATAGATAGATGCACAGATGAGTTGAAGGATGGAGTGATTGATAGCTTGATGGATACATGAGTGGAAGGGTGGTTGGATGGATAGACAGAGATAAAATGATGGAAATTGTGGATAAACGGAGAGATGGACAAATTGATAAATCTGTAGATGAAGGGATGGATGGATGCACAGATGAGTTGATGGATAAATAGACAGGTAAAATGATGGATAAAGAAATGGAGAAATGGATGGATAGAAGGATGAATGGATAGACGGGTGGATAGAAGGGTGGATAGAAGGGTGGATGGATGGAAGGATGGATGGATGGAAGGATGGATGGATGAATGGATGGATGGATGGATAAAAGGATGATAGATAGATGGATAGACGGGTGGATGGATGTATGGATGGATGGATAGAAGGGTGGATAGAAGGGTGGGTGGATGGATAGAAGGGTGGGTGGATGGATAGAAGGGTGGGTGGATGGATAGCAGGTTGGATGGATAGAAGGTGGATGGATAAACGTATAGAAGGGTGGATAGATGGATGGATGGATGGATAGAAGGGTGGATGGATGGATAGAAGGGTGGATGATAAACGTATAGAAGGGTGGATGGATAAACGTATAGAAGGGTGGATGGATAAACGATAGAAGGGTGGATGGATGGATAGAAGGGTGGATGGATAAACGTATAGATAGAAAGATGGATACATGGATGGAAGGGTGGATGGATAGATAGAAGGAAGGATGGATGGATGGATGAATGGATGGATGGATAGAAGGATAGATGGATGGATACAAGGGTGGATGGATGGATAGAAGGATAGATGGATGGATACAAGGGTGGATGGATGGATGGATGAGTTGCAGGACAGTTAGGTAGATTCATGGATGCATGAGTGGAAGGGCAGGTGGATTGATGGACAGACCGGCAAAATTATGGAATTGATGGATAATTAAATTGAAAGATGGACAAATGGATAAATCCATAGATGGACGGATGGATAATCATAATTCACCAGTACAAGATCACAGTTTACTTTCTGCAGACCCTTAGGCCTCCGTCCATGTATCTTAATTTCCACACGTTCATAAATAAAAGCTCAGACACCTTTAGCCTGAACCTCGCGACCTCCTTCACTGCAGCCCATAACTCTGCTGCTGTTCACCACACTGCACTGAGTTATATCGTCTGAAGCCCTGTATCACTGTACCGGCGTGCAGCTAGATACTGTGAGTGGTTCTGTACTGTTCAGCTTTTCAGGACTTCATTTGTCTACGTTGTTTTTTAATGCTGCCATTGGGGCTGAAGACCCTCAGCATTGGGCTCACTGGAGGGATGATGGAGCTCCATCCAAAACCTTTGGGATGAGAAGCCTCTCGGGTTGAATGCAGTCAAATCTTTCTCACAGCAATGTTTCAATATTTACTGTAAAGCCTTCCCGTTAATGCTCGAGTCTTTTTTTCCTGTGCATCGCTGGGCGTGATGACCGGTGTGTGTGTGTGTGTGTGTGTGTGTGTATACACCCCCCCCCGGCTTCAAGTACAGTCGGTCCTCAAATTCATTTTTGAAATCCAGTAAATGCATTTTGATATTTTCAGCAGAGACAGTCACGCTGTTCTAATTTGGGATGGGATGAGCTCCATGCGTGACCCCTGACCCGCTGAGGGTCGATCGGTCTCTGCAGAGGCCAAACGCATTACCCTTAATGTAGGTGGTGCAGTAGGGCTTTGACCCAGAGATAATAATAGATCAGAACAGGGCCGTGGACCACAGCTGCTTCCGTGTACATATCAGAGGGGGTTTGGTTAACTGCTCAACTCACGCCTGCTTGCCTGTTTTCACACGCCCTGCGGGGGCTGCAGATGGACTGCAGAGGACTGACTGTAGAGGCCGACGGCGGCCGGACGGAGTCCTCTCTCCGAGGCCGACGGCGGCCGGACGGAGTCCTCTCTCCGAGGCCGACGGCGGCCGGACGGAGTCCTCTCTCCGAGGCCGACGGCGGCCGGACGGAGTCCTCTCTCCGAAGCCGACCGTGGCACGGAGTCCTCTCTCCGAGGCCGACGGCGGCCGGACGGAGTCCTCTCTCCGAGGCCGACGGCGGCCGGACGGAGTCCTCTCTCCGAGGCCGACGGCGGCCGGACGGAGTCCTCTCTCCGAGGCCGACGGCGGCCGGACGGAGTCCTCTCTCCGAGGCCGACGGCGGCCGGACGGAGTCCTCTCTCCGAGGCCGACGGCGGCCGGACGGAGTCCTCTCTCCGAGGCCGACGGCGGCCGGACGGAGTCCTCTCTCCGAGGCCGACGGCGGCCGGACGGAGTCCTCTCTCCGAGGCCGACGGCGGCCGGACGGAGTCCTCTCTCCGAGGCCGACCGCGGCCGGACGGAGTCCTCTCTCCGAGGCCGACCGCGGCCGGACGGAGTCCTCTCTCCGAGGCCGACCGCGGCCGGACGGAGTCCTCTCTCCGAAGCCGACCGTGGCACGGAGTCCTCTCTCCGAGTCCGACTGTAGTTGGACGGTGTCCTCTCTCTGAAGCCGACCGTGGCACGGAGTCCTCTCTCCGAGGCTGATGGTAGCCAGACAGTGTCCTCTCTCTGAAGCCGACCGTGGCACGGAGTCCTCTCTCCGAGGCTGATGGTAGCCAGACAGTGTCCTCTCTCTGAAGCCGACCGTGGCCGGACAGTGTCGTGTCGTCTCTCTGAGTCTGACGGTGGCCAGACAGGGTCCTCTCTGAAGCCGACCGTAGCCGGACGGTGTCCTCTCACAGAGCCCAAACGTAGCCGGATGGAGTCCTCTCTCCAAGGCCTACCGTTGCTGGGCGGTGTCCTCGCTGTGAAGCCGACCGTAGCTGGGCGGAGTCTTCTCTTCGAGTCCGACAGTAGGTAAAGGTAAGGTAAAGGTAAAGGTGCACGTCGCCAGACAGGGTTATCTCTGAGGCTGACCGTAGCGGGACGGAGTCCTCTCTCCGAGGCCGACCGTGGCCGACTCTGTGGTGTGAATTGGAAGGTTAAATCGATGCTCTTCTGAAGGTTTTTTCAGGAATTGTTACTAAAATCAAAAAGACGTTTCTCTGGATGCAGCGTCTGTAAAATCAGTGTAGCTTTGATCTCACCTAAAGAGTGTGTGACACACACTGGTCTCCCTGTCCCAGTGCTGGCAGTAACAATAACAGGCTGTGTGTGTGTGTGTGTGTGTGTGTGTGTGTGTGTGTGTGTGTGTGTGAGGGAGAGAGAGAGAGTGTCTTTTTAAATGTCGTGTTTCAGTCGGAGTCGACTGAGCTGACAGCTCTATTCCCCCATGCCACTCTGTTCCTCTATTTACCCCCAAATTAACCCCCGTTCACCTGCAGAGTGTTTTCCGTCTGCTGACACACGCCGCCGGAGCTGCCTGTCACTCCTAATCCTGCACTCCTGCTCAGGGATTTCTGGATCTTTCCATTTTGCCATTCTCTTCTCTCCTGGACCTGAAGGATGTAATTGGAGGATTCGGGGGCTAAAGGTTGGGTTGGGAGAGGGGATGGTGGGTGTGTGTTGGTCCGCTCTGCTGTAAGACTTCATCCTTTTTAAAGCTGCCTGGAGGTTGAAGGCAGTCAGCTTCAATTTTTCCAATTCAGGCCAGAGTATGCTGCTTCCTGCAGCGCCCATTGTCCCGAAGCTTTCAGAAATGCAGGCTGTGCTCTGTAATGAGGCTTAGTAATTTAGTAACTTGTTAGCTTGGAGGTATCCTTTGAATTATTGGTCTATTTAAACTAGCTGAGGTTTTTCTTGGGTAAATAGCAAAGCACTTTGTAAGTCGCTCTGGAGAAGAGCGTCTGCTAAATGCCATAAATGTAAATGTAAATGAACTGAGAGAGGGGGCGTCAGGGAAAGCTCCCTAAGAGCAGCAGTGATGATCCAAAACCCAAACTGGGAAACGGGCCTCCTTCAATCAAGTGTGGACGAGGAAACCACTCCAGCCCAGCTTCCACACAGAACCTGTGGAAGGAAGGAGATCTACCCGACTGCACCTCCACAGAATTCTCCCTGAACCCGACCGGGAGATCTGTGGACCGTCTGAGGAAGCATAGCGTAGGGCAGGAGCTGACCGAGTCCAGCTCCTCCAGACCGAGCTCGGTGGGAGTGGTCGGATATGGAGTGCGGGTTCGAGTGAAGGGGAGTATTTTGTGGTGTCCTGGCGCCTCCTGTGACCTCACCAGCCACCAGTCAGGAGAGGCTCCTGCTGCTCCACCACGGAGGAGAGAGGGAGGAGAAGTATTCCTCAGAGTGTCCGATGAAAAGTTGATGAACAGTCTGAGGGAACAGCCTCCCTAAAAAAACCCCACACACACTCACACCCGGCGGCGTGTGAGCCCCTGGCTCCCTCATAAATATCAATTTTAACGTTCAGCCGCGCCGATCGATACGATTTAAACCATGGAATTCAGCTTAAGCAGTTTGCTTTATCTAATTGGCTTCACTGAAAAATGAAGTGGGCTGCTGGTCAGCACGGGTGGGGGGGTCACTCTCCTGCTGTCCGCGGAGTCTCATCAATCTCCACTGACCAAAATCCCACTGACCGCCCATTTGTTTCTGGAGCATGCGTGATCCTCCCATCCCATAATGCACCTCTCAGAGGAGGACTCATCCTGCCATCACCTCGTTAAGCCTGGAGCCCGAGGCCCAGAAGCTCCGAGTTATAAATTGTTGTGTATAAATATTTTTTTTATCTGGAGAGAAATCTATTGTGAAGTTAACTTTTATAGAGCTGTGCGTAACTGAACGCGATGGATGGCTGTGTTGGAGGTGAGGAGGGAGGCAGGGATTCATTCATCAGAGTAAAGAGATCACACACACACTTACACACACACACTTGCATACACACATTGCATCAGGGCCACGGCCAGACACTGAGCCAAAACAGCGTTTAGCCACCAGTTAAAGGAATAGTCCGGCTAAAATCAAATTTCCCCTTTTCCATTACACGACTTCCAGATTTCTACCTCCCCCTACTTTTTTGGGAGGTTCCCAATTTTTAGGAATGGCTATTAGCCCCCACTCTCTAGGGCTCCCCAATCACACCATGGTACCAGCTCTGGGAGAGTGAAGCGAGCACCTCTCATCAAACCACTGCTAAGACGAACTCCACTGAGCTCAACACGCTTGGAGGAGAAGAGGGAGAGAGGGAGAGGGAGAGGTAGAGGGGTAGAGAGGTAGAGGGGTAGAGAGGTAGAGGGGTAGAGAGGTAGAGGGGTAGAGAGGTAGAGGGGTAGAGAGGTAGAGGGAGAGAGAGGTAGAGGGAGAGAGAGGTAGAGGTAGAGGGAGAGAGAGGTAGAGGTAGAGAGAGAGAGAGAGAGAGGTAGAGTGTGTGAGAGAGTGTGAGAGAGAGAGGTAGAGTGTGTGAGAGAGTGTGAGAGAGAGAGAGAGAGGTAGAGTGTGTGAGAGAGTGTGAGAGAGAGAGAGAGAGGTAGAGTGTGTGAGAGAGTGTGTGAGAGAGTGTGTGAGAGAGTGTGTGAGAGAGTGTGTGAGAGAGTGTGTGAGAGAGAGAGAGAGGTAGAGTGTGTGAGAGAGAGAGAGAGAGAGAGAGAGGTAGAGTGTGTGAGAGAGAGAGAGAGAGAGAGAGAGAGGTAGTGTGTGAGAGAGAGAGAGAGAGAGAGAGGTAGAGTGTGAGAGAGAGAGAGAGAGAGAGGTAGAGTGTGAGAGAGAGAGAGAGAGAGAGAGGTAGAGTGTGAGAGAGAGAGAGAGGTAGAGAGGGGTCATGTTCCCTAGGACTCCCGGACACTGACGGATGGCTGTGGCATCACTGGGGATTGAACCTTTCAGTGATGAGTCCAGAATCCTAACCTGTTTGAAAATGGGTAACTTTGTAACATTGACGTGTGTGTGTGTGTGTGTGTGTGTGTGTGTGTGTGTGTGTGTGTGTGTGTGTGTGTGAGAGAGAGAGAGAATTCTGAGTTAGATTTTTCACTCCTACACTTTATAACGCAGTATCTAGGCCCTGGCCTTTGGACTAACGAGGTGATTGCAGGATGAGTCCTCCTGTAAGAGGTGTATATATATATATATATATAATGATACAGTAAAATGTGTGTTTGTGTGTGTTTCAGGGTCGAGCTCTTTTACACTGGGCGTGTGATAGAGGACATAAGGAGCTGGTGTCCCTTTTACTGAGCAACAACGCAGACATCAACAGCCAGGTCAGTGTATATGCGTGTGTATACACACACACACACACACACACACACACACACACACACACACACACACAGGTATTGAGAAGCTGCCAGGTAGGTATGTGCAGGAAATACAGTAACAACTTTCCAGTTTATTTTATTAGTTAAAGTAAAACGAGGTTCTGATTTTGGTACAGTAAAATGTCATTTCAGGACACAAACAGCACATAAATACACTGAACACATTTACAAATAGACCAAATAATAAACAGGGTCTGTTCATATCTGTAACCTCTCTTCATTCACTTAACATCGTCGGCTCTGTGGGCTTTGCAACAGATATATCTGCACTTACGTGGGTTCCATCCTTTTTGACTTTCCAGCGTTTTTTTGTTAATAAAAAGAAGGACAAAGTTAACTTTGACCGCCGACTTTTCGCAACTTTGCATCAGTCAGCAAAAAATTAACAATATAAAAATGACCTAAAAACAAACAAACAAAAAAAGGTAAGTAAATAAATAAAAAAGTGCCAACAGTCTCCTCCTTCTCCGTAAAATTTCACCAGGTACATTTACTTTATGTTATCATCAAATTATGCATGTATTATACATGCATTAAAATTGTACAAATATTGAACTAATGAACGACTTATTGCATTAGCAATTATGGGTTTGCTTATAGGGTTTTATAAGATGTCTACATTATACATATTTTTTGTTTATTGGAATGAATTAACAATGTAAAGCAATGTGTTTCTCTATTTCTATTTTTTTTTTATTTAATTTTTTTTTGGACGAACACCACATTTCAAACTCTGCCCAAGCATCTCAAAATAGTTTTGTTAGTCTGGAAGTATTTAAATGTTTTAATGTTTTAAGGTTGAGCTCTTTTATACTGGGTGTGTGATGGAGGGCAAGAAATTAGTAAAAAAAATTTAATAAAAATAAAAAAATAAAAAGTACATTTAGCCACAATAGAAATAAGTACATATTAAGCTCAGCCTTCAAAGGATATTTTGACGATTGGCCATGTGTTAAATATCTCTTACTCTTGTTTTAGTAAAGAGATAAACATATGGAGTCACATGAGGAGTCCCTAGTCTGACCTGCGTTATCTATGGATATACTTTATTAAATTATACAATTATTAATTGTCTGTTTTTAACAGCAGCACAAAGACAGGAATGCTTTGTATGCTTTTCACTAAACCTAATATACCTGCCAACTGCATCATGTTGAAATGGTCTACAAAGATCTGTGAACATGGATCAATACAGGGTGCCTCTCTGCAGAAAGTGCTTGGGCCCCGCAGATTGCTGCTTGTGGCTATATCGTAATTATTATTTGTAATAGTATTGCTATTTTATCCAGCAGCAGGAAACAGCAGCATGTCCGTATCCCACTTTATCCCAGTCAGGGATACTGCGCTTTACACCCAAATCCGCTCAGCCTTAAACACCCTCAGGTATGTGTGCAGCTGTGGTGCTGCAGGAGCTGCAGCTATCGGGGTTTAAAGGCTGATTGGGCTTTGCTTTAAGCCGTCTGAACCTGCACGCTTGTCCTGATCCTCAATAAGACAAATCAATTGGAAGTAATCAGCCAAATTGTTTGCATTATACAACCCATATAATCAGAACATTTGCAAATGACTTTCATTTTTTTTTTTGATGGCGTAGGCGTGGGTGAAAGCCTGGCTCAGACAAAGACATCAGTGCTGCTTTGTTTTACATTTCAGCAGCTACATCTACAGCAGACAGGCCTCCCAAGCCCCATAAGCAGGAGCACTGTGAGATTATGTCATGTCCCGCTGGAATACAGAGGAAAACTGCAGCCCCGTATTTAACAAGAATCGTAACCTTCCCTGCAGCTTTCCCTGCCCTTTAATCACACCACACCTTAGACTGTACTTTCCAACACTGGTCCTGACCTCTAAATCATTCAACGTGGCTATTTCTGTTTGAGGAGAGTGCGGAGTAAACAAATTATAAGTCTAGAAGCCATGTGAATTGTTCAACATCCAGTTCTAATTATTCAGTATTCATGTACTGAATTCTACATAAAACACACAATGAATGATTCACTATAAATTATTTATATATATTTATATATGTTTCCATTATATATTATTCTGTATCTACCATTAATTATTCAGAATTCACCAAAAATGATCCAAAATCCACAGTGAATTATTCAACATGAACTATGAGTTATTCAGTATTCACTGTATATACTGTATATTATTCAGAATCCATTATGAATTATTCAATATATATTATTCAGTAACTACTATGAATTATTCACTACCCACTATGAATTCTTAAGTATCTATTATGAATTAGTATATACTATATTTTATTCAGAATACACAATTAATTATTTAATATATACAGTAGATTATTTAGAATCCACCATGAATTATTTAATATATACTGTAGATTATTCAGAATACACCATGAATTATATACTATAGATTATTCAGAATCCACTATGAATTATTTAATATGTACTGTAGATTATTCAGAATACACCATGAATTATATACTATAGATTATTCAGAATCCACCATGAATTATTTAATATGTACTGTAGATTATTCAGAATACACCATGAATTATATACTATAGATTATTCAGAATCCACCATGAATTATATACAGTAGATTATTCAGAATCCACTATGAATTATTTAATATGTACTGTAGATTATTCAGAATACACCATGAATTATATACTATAGATTATTCAGAATCCACCATGAATTATTTTATATATACTATAGGTTATTCAGAATCCACCATGAATTATTTAATATATACTGTAGATTATTCAGAATCCACTATGCATTATTTAATATATACTGTAGATTATTCAGAATCCACTATGAATTATTTAATATATACAATAGGTTATTCAGAAACCACTATTAAGTATTCCGTATCCACTGTGAATTATTTAGACTTTAGTATCTACTGAATATTCCTGTATAGGCTATTCATTATTTAGTAATTGCTGTAATTTATTAAATATCCATTATGAATCTTTAGTAACTTCTGTAATTGATCAGTTATTCTATATCCACAATCTCTAATTATTCAGTAACTGTGCAGTTGATGGTATATTCTAGTACAGTATATACCTTCAGGACTACAGTACAGTAACTGAGTAACTACTGAGAAGAGTGAGGACTCGCACAGGTAGAGCTTCACTACGCTACACTGTGCAACAGCAGTAGTTCCTAACAGCAGTGCTTCAAACACTGGTTTCATCAGGCAGGCATTGCTGACACAGATGTGCAAATGCACACACACAGCTTGTCTAGTCCCTGTAGAGAAGAAGTACTGCCAATAGAATAGGACTCTCTGGAGCAGATCAACACTGATGACCCTATTGGCTCCATGCTGTCTAATGCCAGGTGTGGGCTAGAGGGGTATAAAGCCCCCCAGCATTGAGGAGCTGTGGAGCAGTGGAGGAACTGTGTTCTCTGGAATGATGGTGGAGGAGCTCCATCCAGTACTTTTGGGATGAGTTGGGGGAGTTCAGGATGATGAGGTGGGGTGGTGATCATCATCCAGCATCCTGATCTCACTAACACTCTTGTAGTTGAATGCAATCAATCAAATCCTCACAGCAATGCTCCTCCTCCAGAATCTAGTAGTAAGTCTTCTTCTCTGGACAGTAGAGACAGGGAAGTTAATATTTATATAATATATATGATCCATCTGAGCGGTGCTCTCTGAAACCGGGTCTGTGGTGTTGATCTGTCTTGGCGCTGATCGGATTGTAGCTTATCGTTAAATAAGAGTGATTACTTTTTTAATTTGTTGATTGGAAAAGGAGGGGGGGCAGGGGGGCATTATGTCTTCAGTGAATATTGTTTTAAAATTAATCAGCTGATGGGAGGGTCTGAACAGTGTGGCATTTTGGGTATTTGTGGGTAATCCTGGATGAAGGGGGACTACAATAGGTAGAGCCTTCCTCCTGGCACAGATTAGCTTATGTGCCACCTGCCAGTGTGCCCCACACACCCACCCACACACCCATGCCATTCACACAGCTCTCACTGATGCACTGAGGCTGAACTGGGCCAAATGGTGGCGGTTTGTGTGTGGGTTACTCTCAGGTCATCACACACGGCTCCTGGAATGCTCTGATACCACGTCATTAAAGCCTAATCTGTCGTTTAAAGGAAGTGCTGATCGCGACCTTAAAACTGTTTGGGAGATAATATCGGTTCGGTTGACGCAGTGCTCTGTAGATATTCAGATTAATACTGTAAAATGTCTCGTAGAGGTTCTGGGGTTTGGGCACTCGCACTAACTCGCACTGAAAGCCAAGAAAAAATGAGTGTAGATCTGCCTACATGATCCAGGAAGGTGTTCAGAATTTTAGAAGTACTGAATTCCCCCTCCACCCACTCAGAAAGACGTACAGTGACCTAGTGACAAGTGATCACTAGTGACAAGTGATCACTAGTGCCCATCAAGCATCATATACATTTTCTTTTTTTATTTGTTATTGTGCAGTAACTGAGTTTATTCAGTGTTTACATAATTATTAAGGATCCACTATGAATTATTCAGTATCTTCTTTAAATCATCCAGTACCCACTATAAATTATTTAGTATCTACTATAAATTATCCAGTATCCACTATAAATTATTTAGTATTCACTATGAATTATCCAGTACCCACTATAAATTATTTAGTATCTACTATAAATTATCCAGTATCCACTATAAATTATTTAGTATTCACTATGAATTATCCAGTATCCACTATGAATTATCCAGTATCCACTATGAATTATCCAGTATCCACTATGAATTATCCAGTATTCACTATGAATTATCCAGTATCCACTATGAATTATTTAGTATCTACTATGAATTATCCAGTATCCACTATGAATTATTTAGTATTCACTATGAATTATCCAGTATTCACTATAAATTATCCAGTCTCCACTATAAATTATTTAGTATTCACTATGAATTATCCAGTATCCACTATGAATTATCCAGTATCCACTATGAATTATCCAGTATCATCTTTAAATCATACAGTATCCACTATGAATTTTTACTATCTGCTATAAATGATTAATTTTCCACTATGAGTTATCCAGTACCCACTATGAGTTATCCAGTACCCACTATGAGTTATTCAGCATCTACTATGAATTATTCAGCGTCTACTATGAATTATTCAGCGTCCACTCTTAGACATGCTGGTCGAGACGTTGAAGAATAATGATGTTTTTAAAAACATCTGGACTCGTGTGCGAGTAATAAGAGACTCAGTAGATAAAATGGCTTAAACGTGTAGAAATCAGGTATATTGTACTAAAAGTATTACAGAAGTGGACTAGAATTCATTTCATTTACTAAGATAGAATTTTATTCTGTGTGTCGTACAAAACACCAGAAAGGCCTCAATGTGGGGCTGAAAGGTTAGGCCCATTACAGCAGTGGGGTTTGGTAGTCTGGGCAGGTTGACCCACACAGATCCAGCAGAGCTTTGTGTTTTTACCGGTGGCGTTTCACTCAGTGAGGCAGGAGAAGTAGAAGTAGAGGTGAATCCCAGCGGTGCTGCTGTAATAAATTCATTAACTCTAACGAAGCCCGTCCACCACACACGGCCACGCTAACCGGCTCACTCTGTCAGACTCGGAGACGTAACCTAATTGAGGTCAGAGCAGCAGGACACAGCGGCCTGGCTAGACCAGGCGGATCAATAAGCCTGGCAGAGCAGACTGCTGCAGGACCAGCGCTTCACTGAGCTACAGGTATCACAGCAGCCAGAGGCCAGAGCTGAAGCCACCTGCTCAGGAAGCCTTCCCCTTCCCTGTTACTCCTCACTGCCTTTTAGGGTGACGGTAAGACGTCCCGCTGTGAAAGAACAGGGGAGTTCAAAGCCGCTCAGGCGTCGTGCGTCAGTGTGAAGGTGGAAAATGAGCTCTGTAGATTTTCAAATGTTGCAGCTGGTGATTATTATTATTATTATTATTATTATTATAGTAGCTAATAAAGTAACCTTGTGTTTTATTGCATAGAAATCCTGTATTTCCATTTACATTCATATTAAAATTGATTCCTAATCAGATCTTGATCTAATCAGATGTTGAGTAAATGTGAAGGAACTGAACTGTTCACCTGATTTCTCTAGAAATCAATTATTATCTAACTAATGATCTGCTGTTGTTTATACACTCCATGTATCCATAACTAGAGTCAAATAAATTAAAATAATTTATAAAATAGTAAAAAAAACATTTCATGACGAAGCAAAAACATTAAAATCTCCCTTCCTACGCTGTGATTACTGCTCATGTTGTAGATTTTGCAGCACTAAACTGAACCGGACTAATAACGGCCAAATTCAGTTCAGTGGTGCTTTACTGGTGCAAATGTTGGCAAATCAATTAACAATAAACCTAAATCACAAAAGATGTTTATCATTAGATTCAGTTAGAATCAAATCTAGAAGCGAATCACAAGATTATAATTAATAATGCAGAAGATAAATTAATAAATAAGCAATATTTGTAACTTTGTAATTACAGTAATAATTAGTGTTTGGCCTTACTGAGAATCTTATTAAGATATTAACTCTTTTATAATTCATATCTTTAAAATGGTGAGAAACACATTAAACATATTTAAACATATTTAAACATTAAACATTTTTGTTAGAATTTTACTATAATTAATAGGATTACATTGACGAATGCTTAATTAACTAATCGTTATTTGGGTTAAGTTATAAACATATTTATTTTAACAAAATGAGTTTTTTCTGATATTTTCTGAGAACTGTTTCAGTCCTGCAGTTTATAAACTCCTCAGAAAAGAGTCCAACCAGTTGACTGTGGGTGTGTCTAGGACATAAGCCCCACCCCCTCCCAGACACTTTACTCATGTGCCTGGTTTTGAATATTGACAGTAATTGCAGGGAAAGATGGTAAATATTTTATTTCAATCCAACCCTTTTTTGTTTTTTTGTTTTTTTAAGTAAACATAGAAAAACTTCAAATAAACGATAAATTAACAAATAAATGAAACAAATAATGAAATAAAATGGAAAAGTCTCTCTTTCAGACTGAGAAAGATGTCACAGCGTGTTAGCACATGATTGATGGTGCCTTTTTTACACACGTTAATCACAGCACACACACACACACACACACACACACACACACACACACACACTCCTCTAGCAGCTGTTTGAAATTCAGTGGTGTAAACACTCTTACACGTTCAGGTCCCGGCTGTCCCTCAGTAACAAATGACCTCGCTCTCAGCATCATAACAAATCCCCCACCCAATCCGTCATAACAGAGGCAGACTAGCGCCCCCCTCTCCCCCCACCCCCACCCCCAAACCTGAGGGGCGGGTTACTGTCGCTAACAACTTCACGTTATGAAGATAAAAGCTACTAATTAAAAACTTACTTTAACTTTAACTGCGTAAAAAAACGACGTAAAAACTAGAACTGAAATCAAAACGCTTTCAGGATAAACTGTGAGGTTTGGTTGAGCTTCACTGCATGAAGATCAGACTAGAAATGTTGATTTTAATGTAAAAACAGACGGGTCTCCGGGTGGGGAGATGGCGCTATATTCTCTCTCTTCTCTCTCTCTCTCTCTCTCTCCTCTCTCTCTCTCTCTCTCTCTCTCTCTCTATTCTCTCTCTCTCTCTCTATTCTCTCTCTCTCTCTCTATTCTCTCTCTCTCTCTATTCTCTATTCTCTCTCTCTCTCTCTCTCTCTCTCTCTCTATTCTCTCTCTCTCTCTCTCTCTCTCTATTCTCTCTCTCTCTCTCTCTCTCTCTCTCTCTATTCTCTCTCTCTCTCTCTCTCTCTATTCTCTCTCTATTCTCTCTCTCTCTCTCTCTATTCTCTCTCTCTCTCTCTCTCTCTCTCTATTCTCTCTCTCTCTCTCTCTCTCTATTCTCTCTCTCTCTCTCTCTCTCTCTCTCTCTATTCTCTCTCTCTCTCTCTCTCCCCCCCTCATCACTCTTAAGCGATCTAAGACCGGCGTTTCCTCTGAGCGTGTCGGCTGCCCAGCGATGCCACACCGGGGGGCAGTTTGAAAGGGGCAGTGGCTGACTTCACATGTAAAGCTTACTCTACTAGTGTCTGGAGCATTGCTAGTGCTGGGGGGTGGGGGGCTACGAACAGGTGGGTTAATTGGCAGAACTAAATGGTGGAAAAATAAAAACTTAATTTATGATGTAGAGATGCACCGATCCGGCTTTTCCAGTTCTGATACCCGATACCAATCTGATACCATTTCTGCATTAAAAAAATGTCCACCTCACCGTGTGACTTTACGTCAATTCTGATGCCTGATCATTACTTTACTAACTTTGTAAAATGAAATTTAACTAATTAACTCAGACATGAATTTACTAAGTTGCTGTTTATTTATCACTAAAATAATAAACAATTGTGCAGGACTTTGACAGCATTAAAATAAAATAATATATATATATATATATATTATCTAGAAAATACATTAAAATAAAATGTATAAAAATGTGAAAATAAGTAGCTTCACTTTGTCAAACACAAACAGTAATCACTCTTATTGATATTATAATTCTAATTAAAATCTAGCAGCTGAATCTGAGTATAAATAAGTAACTTGGCCAAACATACGAGCAGCAATCAAACCTTGCAAGCATGTGAGCATTTAGTGCAGTCTGACACCGACCAATGAAAGTGAAAGGATCGGTTTCATGGATCGGCCTAATTATCCCATACCCGCTATCAGTTTTTAATATCGGGACCAATATCTGATCCTAATATCGGATCGGTGCATCCCTAGAGAGATGTTTGCAGAGGTATTAGCTGAATTAGCTTCAGGTACAGCTTGCTGATGTTCTGGAGATGTTCTGACCCAGTCATTATCTAGAACATCACACTTATTGTCAGAGTGTCTCAGATTCTTACGCTTGTCCATTTTTCCTGCTTCAGCATCTTCATCATCTTCAAGAACTGACCGTTCTTCACTCACTGCCTGATATGTAGATCCATCCCCCGACAGAAATGAGCCACTGGACCCAGATCATCAGTGATGTTTACTTGAACTGGTATTTTTACAGTTGGGGAATTTACTCCACTGCAGTAAATACAAATCATGCATTTCTGGACAAGCTGAGAGAAGCTCCAGAAGCTTGATTTGAAGGTGGAGCAGCATGTGGGCGGAGGTGGTGGAGTAATACTACAGGATTTTACACTAATATGACTCTATGGGTTCTGCAGTGTTACACAGCAGTTCTGGAGAGAGGTTCTCCTCCTGCAGCTCCACCACCAAACCTCCATAGTGCAGTAGCAGCAGGAGACGCCGTTCACCCCCCTGTTACAGTCAGTGGAGCTTCAGCATGATCCTGAAGCTGCTGATTTAAGGTAGAGCTGATCCTGAACCTTCTTTAATAATGTAAGACATTACGAAGCATTTATGAGGTTTTCTCAGTTCTAGCGTTGGCAATTCTCTCTCTCTCTCCATTCATTCGTTGAGCTGCTGACGACCGGCCCTCCTCCATCCATCTGACCCTATCCCGGCCCACCACAGCACGGTCATTCAACAGCTCAATTCCTGCTCAAACCATCCACATAAATACTGCCTAACATTAAAGCTGTCCACAGAAGAGAGAGAGAGAGAGAGAGAGCGAGCGAGAGCGAGTGAATTAGAGTGTTTCCCAGCAGAGGCTGGAACTGCCGGCTGTTTTATTGGTCTTTCCCCACACGCCGCTTCAGCCGCATTGATTTTCATATTAGTGCGGTTTCTGCATTTATTTATTTTATGTATTTGTTTTTAACGTGTGCAGATAATCCCGGGCTCGCCCACGGTAATTCTCCGCCACTCTCGGCCCAAAGTGGAATCACTTAATGGAGCCCGAGGCGTCCCTGGGGGCGGGCGAAAAAAAGCGAGGGAGAAAGGGAGGCAGGGGGAGGGTGAAGGAAGCTCTGAATATGGTTAGCGCTTTGTTTACACGGACGCTTCCTAACTGCTGAATAGGCACACTAGCAGAACCAGTCCGGCAAATCAATGGCAAACCATCGACGGATATGAAAAGGAAGAGGAGATGGAGCTGTAGGAGGTCAGAGGGCTTTAGATGGTCCAAAAAATCAAAAACAAAACCCAGAGGCCTCCAGTTTTAGGGTGGATCAATACAGCATCCTTCAGAATGTACGGACCTCAGTGAGAGCCTTGGGCGCCCATGACCCTGTCGCCGGGTCACCAGTTGTCCCTCCGTGGAGCTCTTTAGGTAGATATTGTCCACTGCATACCAGGAGGGAACACCCCACAAGAGCTGCTTGCTGATGTTCTGGAGATGTTCTGACCCAGTCATTATCTAGAACATCACAGTTTGAGTGTCTCAGATTCTTACGCTTGTCCATTTTTCCTGCTTCATTACCTTCAAGACCTGACCGTTCACTCACTGCCTGATATGTAGATCCACCCCTCGACAGACAGGAGACAGTGGACCCAGACGCAGTGTTGATCACTTCACTCACTTCAGGATGATGAGGTGGGGTGGTGATCATCCAACATCCTGACCTCACTAACGCTCTTGTTGCTGAATGCAATCAATCAAATCCTCACAGCAATGCTCTGCTCCAAAATCTAGTAGAAGGTCTTCTTTCCTGGACAGTAGAGACAGTTACTGATGCAGAGATGTTGATGGATGATCCAGGAGTGGAAAAAGGAATCATTCTGGGAAGACTTCCAGGACCGTACCCAGTGTTCCAGAGTGTTCCACAATATTCCAGAGCGTTTCAAAGCATGTGGTTTTCAAAACGTTGGAGAACACTCTGGAATGCTCTGGAATTTCCTTGAACACTGTGGAAGGTTTTGGAACCTTCTTAAATATTTTGAGACGATGAGGAATATTCTGGAATGTTTGGGAACGCTGGACGTTTCTGAAACACTCTGGAATACTCTGGAATGTTTGGGAACGCTGGACGTTTCTGAAACACTCTGGAATATTCTGGAATGTTTGGGAACGCTGGACGTTTCTGGAATATTCTGGAATGTTTGGGAACGTTGGACGTTTCTGAGACACTCTGGAATATTCTGGAATGTTTGGGAACGCTGGACGTTTCTGAAACACTGGAATATTCTGGAATGTTTGGGAACGCTGGACGTTTCTGAGACACTCTGGAATATTCTGGAATGTTTGGGAACGCTGGACGTTTCTGAGACTTTCTGGAAGGTTCTGTCTGAAGGACACTTATGAGGCTGTAATATGTGCAGACCGGTCGCTCCTCACACTCTGACTGGCAAGGTTAAAACACACACACAAAGAGAGAGAGGTGAAGCAGATTTGATTAGGACTGACCATCTCCTCTGATCCTTTTAACACACTTCATATCTCTCTCTCTCACACACACACACACACACACACACACACACACACACACACACAGACAGGCACTGGTACACTTGCATGCATATACACACACTCACGGTCATATACACACATACAGATTTATATATCTATCTTGGGACACCTGCTCATTTCCTCTGAAATTAAGGGTATTAAGAGCTTCTCCTGCTTCTGTTGGAGTAACTGTCTCTACTGTCCAGAGAAGAAGACTTTCTACTAGATTTTGGAGAATGAGTATTGCTGTGAGGATTTGATTGCATTCAGTAAAAAGAGCATTAATGAGGTCAGGATGTTGGATGATCTCAACTCCCAAAAGTACTGGATGGAGCTCCTCCACCATCATTCCAGAGAACACAGTTCCTCCACTGCTCCACAGCTCCTCAATGCTGGGGGGCTTTATACCCCTCTAGCCCACGCCTGGCATTAGGCAGCATGGAGCCAATAGGCTCATCAGTGTTTATCTGCTCCAGAGAGTCCTATTCTATTGGCAGTACTTCTTCTCTACAGGGACTAGACAAGCTGTGTGTGCATTTGCACATCTGTGTCAGCAGTGGGTGCAGCTTAAAGTAGCTGAATGCATCCATTAGAAGGGGTGTCCATAAATATTTGGACTGAGATTGCTGAGGTAACAGTGTTGCAAAAACAGTATCACCGTAACCAGTAACATGATATGCTGTACAGGTAGCATATGAAGGTGTGTGTGTGTGTGTGTGATTAGACTGAAGTAGGAACATAGCTGGACTGTGTGTGTGTGTGTGTGTGTGTGTGTGTGTGTGTGTGTGTGTGTGTGTGCTCTGATAGATGGCAGTTGCTGATCAGTGTGGATCTGCATAAGCCCAGAATAGAGCAGTATTGATCTGCTGCATACGTTCATCATAAATCATCATAAATCATCATGACTCCTAAATCATCCCTCACTGCCTCCACAGTCCTGTCAGTGAAGATATTCAGATACGTGACAGTGAGAGTGGAACCCTGCACCTGATTCAGTGCCCTGAAACGCCCTGTATCCAAACCCACCAGTGCAGCTACACGAGTCTTCTGAGTTTTATATGGAGTGATGATGATGATGATGATGATGAAGGTAAAATAGTGAATAGAGAATCTGAACTAATGCAGTTCTCTTTAGGGACTACTTTCTGTAGCTGCACTACACCCTGCAGCATGTATCCCTCCACCATTTTAATGATCTGATTTTAAAAGCAGGTTCTAGAGCCGAACTCTTCTCAGAACTCTGGTAGAACAGTGTCTCAGGCATCAGGCAGCGTCTTCATCACCATTAGGTGAAGAACTTTCTGTGAGGAGCTTTTATTAGAGCTTCAGACGTCTGCTTCCCTTCACCTCCACTGTAGAACCACAGCTCTGACTGGGGGATCTTATCTAGAACCTCCACTGTAGAACTCCAGCTCTGACTGGAGGAGATTATCTAGAACCTCCACTGTAGAACAGCTCTGACTGGGGAGATTATCTAGAACCTCCACTGTAGAACTCCAGCTCTGACTGGAGGATATTATGTAGAACCTCCACTGTAGAACTCAAGCTCTGACTGGGGAGCTTATCTAGAACCTCCACTGTAGAACTCCAGCTCTGACTGGGGGAGGTTATCTAGAACCTCCACTGTAGAACTCCAGCTCTGACTGGGGGGGGGTTATCTAGAACCTCCACTGTAGAACTCCAGCTCTGACTGGGGGAGGTTATTTAGAACCTGTGTGTGTGTGTGTGTGTGTGTGTGTGTGTGTGTGAGAGAGAGAGAGAGAGAGAGAGAGAGAGAGAGAGAGAGAGAGAGAGAGAGGTGACCTAGTACTGTTACACAGAGCTCCACAGAAACAGACAGAGGGAGAGAGAATGTGAGGACAGAGTTGGGCCAGATTTCCTGTTGTGTTGGAGGTGTGTGTGTGTGTGTGTGTGTGTGTGTGTGTGTGTGTGTGTGTGTGTGTGTGTTCCTGTTCGGGCCATATGCGGTGGGTGGTGTGTTGCTGGTATGAAAACACTAAAGCTTTTAGTGTCCCCAAATCCCCCCAACACACCAGCATTGCTACAGATGGCACACGACACACACACACACACTCTTACATGCTGACCCACTGTAGGCACAGTAGCGTTTGGTGCTTTTTTTAGTTTAGCAATGTAGCTAACAAGTCATGGAAGCTTATGTACACCAATTAGCACCAGTTAGCACGGTGCTAACTGCAGGCCAAAACCATAACACACTCTCCTCAGAGCGTCTGCAGGTGTTCAGCAATCTCTACTAGACCTGATCATGTGGGTTCTGCCACTGTATCTCACTCTCTGCTATCTAGAACATGGACAGAGGTATAGACACAGATCAGCTCTGTCTCCCACGGTTTCTCTCCCTCTCTCTCTCTCTCTCTCTCTCTCTCTCTCTCTCTCTCTCTCTGTGTCTCTCTTTTATTCTCTCTCTCTCTCTCTCTCTCTTTTACGCACTCACTTTCTTTTATCTCTACTTCGCTCTGCTTTCCCTCTTTCTCTTTTATTCTCTCTCTCTCTTTTGTTTGTACCCTTTGTTCTCTCTCTCTTCTTCACTTTCTTTTTTTCTCGTTGCTTCTCTGTCTTCCTACTCTTTCTTTTTTTAGTCATCGGTTCTGTGTGTGTGTGTGTGTGTGTGTGTGTGTGTGTGTGTGTGTGGGTACACTAATCTAATTGGAGAATACTCCAGGGTTTTGGCTGGGATGGAAAGCGATAGAGCAGGAGTGGAATATTGATAGACTCTTTAGTGTACACAAACACACACAAACACACACACCCACATAGATATACACACACACACACACACACACACACACAGGGTACAGTATGACGCTCGCTGTGGGACTGGAGCATTTTGGGTCGTTTCTGGAGACGTTCACCTTGACTAAATCTGTGTTCACTAAATTTTGCCTGATTATTCCAGACCTGCTCTGAGATGCATTTACCAATATAGCACTGATATCAGCTGGAATTCTGCCAGACGTTTCCATTAATACGGCCGGGTTTTGTAATGAGTGTGGAGTGTTTTCTTGATATCAGATCGGTCGGGTCGGGTCGGGTCGGCAGGTTCTTAATGTGAAGGACTGTTAGATGGAGGGGAGTGCAGCGACCTGTAGAGGATCACTGATGCTGATTCACTGATTCTGTTATTTACACAGTAAGCACTTCTCCCTCTGCGTAACAACCGCCAAGCAACATACGCTACATGTCCATTGCTGACACAGATGTGCAAATGCACACACCCTCACAGCATATCATTACTGTTGGGAGGAGTTGGGGATGATGAGCTCCTGTCGCTGAATGCAATCAGTCAAATCCGCACAGCAATGCTCCTCCTCCAGAATCTAGTAGAAAGTCTTTATCTCTGGACAGTAGAGACAGTTACTCCAACAGAAGCAGGATCAACTCTTTAATACCCTTGATTTCAGAAGAAGCAGTGAATGAACAGGTGTCCAAATACTTTTGTCCAAATAGTGTATTTGAACAGCTGAGTTAAATGTTTTGCTCATGACTGCCCAGATACAGAATTTAATCAGCTATTTGCTTTTTTGTAAATTAGTCTGTAAATCAGGCCGCCTGACTAACGGCCTTAAAGGAAAATTTCACCAATTTTTGTAAAATTTATGTCTATATATAGTCGGTCGCCATGACAACAACACCGATACAGCCCATAATTCATCCCCTATCCAAACCCACCAGTGCAGCTACACGAGTCTTCTGAGTTTTATATGGAATGATGATGATGATGATGATGATGATGAAGGTAAAATAGTGAATAGAGAATCTGAACTAATGCAGTTCTCTTTAGGGACTACTTTCTGTAGCCGCACTACACCCTGCAGCATGTATCCCTCCACCATTTTAATGATCTGATTTTAAAAGCAGGTTCTAGAGCCGAACTCTTCTCAGAACTCTGGTAGAACCGTGTCTCAGGCATCAGGCAGCGTCTTCATCACCATTAGGTGAAGAACTTTCTGTGAGGAGCTTTTATTAGAGCTTCAGACGTCTGCTTCCCTTCACCTCCACTGTAGAACTCCAGCTCTGACTGGGGGAGATTATCTAGAACCTCCACTGTAGAACTCCAGCTCTGACCGGGGGAGGTTATCTAGAACCTCCACTGTAGAACTCTAGCTCTGACTGGGGGGGAGCTTATCTAGAACCTCCACTGTAGAACTCCAGCTGTGACTGGGGGAGGTTATCTAGAACCGAGCGTTTCACACCAAACCTCCACTCTGTTTATGTCTGAACTGTTTAATTATGCATCATGATGGATTGCTGGTAATTAATACAGGTCACTTCAGGTGAACTCTACATGATCGTTAGCCAGGCTGCTTACTTTGTAAAAGCCTTGTCACAGCCAATCAGGACGCAGAACCGTAGCTCTGCTAGTTGGGTGTAATCTGTGTGTGTGTGTGTGTGTGTGTGTGTGTGTGTGTGTGTGTGTGCAGTGTGAGGGGAACCTGCAGTGAAGGTAAAGTGCTTTAGCTGGTTTTCTTTAATGGGATGGAGTGAACTGGTGTGGGCGGGGTGGGGAGAGGGGGTGGAGAGGGGTGGGGGGGGCGATGCTGCAGCTTCTTACATCAATCCCCCAAACCACCACCACCCCCACCAACCAAATGGGCGACAATCCAATTTACCCATGATTCCATCAGACTGTTCTGATTCATTAGCCTGTAGTGGAGGCCCTGACCCAGCTATACGCATACACACACACACACACACACACACACACACACACACACACACACACACACACACAGGGTTATGCAGCCGTTGCTGGAGCTCAAGATTAGTCAAAGCAGATTAGAGCGAGCTACTAAAGCTCTGGATCTTTAATTATTATTCCGCGATGTTTTTCTGTGTGTCCCCAAAACCACTGGCTGTTTTCATAAACATCGGACACCTCCCTGCTGTCGTGACGTACACTCACACAAAATCCGATCACACAATGGAAACTAGCCAGGTCTGATCACGTCGGATATCAGCCGAGCGCGTTCCCATTTACTGTGGAAAAGAACCAGTTCAGATCACATTTACAGCAATTCTGAGAACCTGCTCACAGTCGAGAACGTCTTATTGTGATCAGAGATTTGCTTCAGTATACATGGATCCAATCTCTGAGTCAGATTTACAGCAGAAATGAACCAAATGGGTGGATCCGATTCCCAATTCCCAATTCCAGTCACATACTTAGAGCTGAAATCGACAGGCATTTAGTACAAATCACACAAATCTGAGCGCAGTCTCCTTACTACTGGAAAAACTGTCCGATTTCAGGTCCACTGTTACAACAGTAATGGAGCAATTAGCAATCGGAGCAGTCTGATTACTTGTTTACAGTAATAAAAAAAACATGGTTATGAATTTTCCAGTTCTCTGTATCTCCTGATTCCGATTGACACTTTAAACACAAATCCCAGTGCAGTCATGTTTCCAGGAAAAATCCAATCTCCATTCCGATCTCATATTGACAGTAGATTTGTCGGATTCTGATCAGATACTAACTCAGAAATGTTGATTAGACCTGTCCCGTTTCTGACTGTTCTGATCTCGTATTTACAGTGAAAACTGATTCCTGATCCAAAGTCTGATTCGGTTCACATAAAGTGATAATCAGACAAATTTGGTCACTCATTTAGAGCAGAAATTGGACTGAATCTGCAGTTTCCAGTTTCCTGTATCCGATTCCTGATCCCAGTTCACATATTTTCTGTGGTTTTTGCCTGATTGCCGGCAGGTACTCGGCCTAAAAACTAGTTCATACCAATTAAATATTTGCAGCCGAAAGCGTCTGATTCTGATCACTGATTTAATCAGCGGAATTTCCCACATTCTGATTGTGTACGTTGGAATTTTGCTGATTCCGAGCACACGTGCACTGATGACCATTAGATTCTGATCACACAGCAGGTCTTCCCAGCACTTCATGATGGTGTGAATGGATGATAATGCAGTGTATGGAGGCTGACACAGTGTCTACAGTAGCACCAGTGGAGCTGCAGTCATGGTGGAAAGGCAGTAAAGCATCATCCGACTCTGATGAGGTGCGACATCTACTAAATGTATCAGCCTCTTGGACACGCAGCCGCATGGATTTTCACCCCACACACACACACACATATACACACACACACACTTGCATGCATGCCCATGACCCGAGCCCTAACATTAACCCGTGTCCTAAATATTGTCTTTTCTGCACCGCTGTCTCTGTCCATGCCCACTTGGTCATGCCTGTCTCTTCAGGGGAAATGGGCTTTGGGAATGGGTGTGAGGTGTGTCGTGGCATTAGATCCAGGCATTACCAGAACCGGAGATGAGCTCACACTCAAGGCCAAGGCCTTTCCCGAACTTCAACCGTGTCCAAATGTTTGTGGACACCCTTTTTATTGAATGCGTTCAGCTACTTTAAGTTGCACCCTTTGCTTACACAGATTACACAGCTTGTTGAGTCCCTATAGAGAAGTACTGCCAATAGAATAGGACTCTCCGGAGCAGATAATCTTTGATTATTGATCATCATTGATTTATTGAGTGGGCTATAGAGGGGATATAAAGCATTGAGCTGTGGAGAAGAACTGTGTTCTCTGGAATGATGGTGGTGGAGCTCCATCCAGTACTTTTGAGATGAGTTGGGAGTTCAATCAATCAAATCCTCACAGCAATGCTCTGCTCCCAAATCTCACAGAAAGTCTTCTTCTCTGCACAGTCTAGACTCTTAATAGCCTTTATTTCAGAAGAAACCGTTAAATGAGCAGGTGTCCCAATACTTTTGTTTAATGACCATAACTGCCGCAGTCATTAGTGAGATGTTTCCACTCTCAGGTCCAGCTCGGCTCCACTCTGCTGTTGAGTGGCTAAACCGAACACCTGAAACTGTTTATCTGCTTAAATCAATATTTCATCTGCTCTCTTAAGCCTCGTTAAGGGTGGGATGAGCTGAGTGGGTCTGCTTGGTCGTTCTGGACCGGTGATTGGTCTGCAGTGTTCTGACCCCGGGCTCCACTTAACCATGTCCATCTCACGGCTCGTTTCACGCTGGAGAAACCGCTCAGCCCACACGCAGCTGAGAGCAGTGAACGGTGGATTATACCAGACTCTAATCAGACTCCAGTCTGACCACACCTCCGCCCTCGGCCTTGCTGCTAGATCTGAACTGAGTTGAGGTGCTCCTGAAGTACGGGACGGTTTCCCCCTCAGTATCGGACTCTCTGAGCTTACATCTGTTAGGAAGCCCCTCAAGACCCACTTTTACTGATGTGATCATAGTTAATGTGCTTAACCATCTGTGTGTCTTATTTATTATTACTATTATTATTATTACAGAAGTGTGCTCACTTAATTATTGTGGTGTGTCTGTTTGGTCACATGAGGCACTGATTTTTAACAAAAAAGAAAACCTGAATTTGTTTGGGAATAAAAATATTTAGAAATGGTATAAAATCCAAATAAAGTTCTTTCAGTGTATAATTCTACAAATGCTGATTTTCTTAAATATATACGTATATACGTGTATATTCTAAAATGTATTTGTGCTCTTACACATTTTTTATACCATTTTCTTATATGTAATTATACACTCAAAAGTTTTTGGACACCTTCACGTTCCACCTACAGGAACCTGAACTCAGTGATTAAGTGGGTGTTCCATATTTTGTCCATGTAGTGTATGTTCATTCTGTTCCTTTGCTGTATGTCTTTCAGGGCCCCGCTGTAAGTAAAACTTTGATCTGTTGATTCAGTGTTCGATCAGTGATTCTCTCTCTCTCTCTGTTTTCCAGGATGATGAGGGTCAGACTCCGCTGCACTACGGTAAGACCCTCAGAGTTCTCCTTTCACTAAAGCAGCTTTTACACTGAGAGTGGCCTGACAGCCTGCGTAGAGCTGCAGTTCACCTGTGCATAACATCAACCAATTAACTATCAATTAGTCAATCAACCTAAACAAAGAAAATAGGAAATGTAGTAAAATTAAATACAATTATTAAATCGATAAATTACAGAAACTAAAACAACAAAATTACAACTGAGATCACTTTGAACTCTCTGTCTCTCGCCCAATCTCTCTCTTGCTCTCTCTCCCTCTCTCTCTCTCTCTCTCTCTCTCCTGCTCGCTCTTCCTCCTTCTATCAGGGGAGTTCATCCATCATTGTCCTTTTTATCCCTCTTTCATTCCATCCATCTTTCTGTGTGTGTGTGTGTGTGTGTGTGTGTGTGTGTGTGTGTGTGTGTGTGTGTGTGTGTGTAGTGAGGTGAATAGACTCTGTAATAATCACCGGTCGTCCCAGAGGAAATCAACTCGGTTCTCAGGTCACATGATCTAACACATGGGCGGCCCTGCGTCCTCTGTCTCTCTCTCTCTGTGTGTGTGTGTGTGTGTGTGTGTGTGTGTGTGTGTGTGTGTGTGTGTGTACCATCTGTCCTCAGACTGGACGCGTGGCATCATGATCACCACAGCACCCATGGGGGAGGCGGGTCACATGGGGAGGGGGGCTAAAATAATGATGGTGGGAGGGGTCGGAAAATTACTAAACTCTCCCCTCTGATCTGCAGGTGTGAGATTAATGAAGAACACACCACACACACACACACCACACACACACACCAAACACACACACGCACACCAAACACACACACACCAAACACACACACACCAAACACACACACACACACACACACACACACACACACACACACACACACACACCAAACACACACACCTCAAGATTGTGTGAAACTGTGCATCTCAGCAGTCTCAGAGTGTCTACCTGTAATTAACTCTATATAACATTAGAATAAACCCAAATAAACATAAAGTCAGTGGTCAGTGAGAGTGTCTACCTGTAATTAACTCTATATAACATTAGAATAAACCCAAATAAACATAAAGTCAGTGGTCAGTGAGAGTGCCTACCTGTAATTAACTCTATTTAACATTAGAATAAGCCCAAATAAACATAAAGTCAGTGGTCAGTGAGAGTGTCTACCTGTAATTAACTCTATATAACATTAGAATAAACCCAAATAAACATAAAGTTAGTGGTCAGTGAGAGTGCCTACCTGTAATTAACTCTATATAACATTAGAATAAACCCAAATAAACATAAAGTCAGTGGTCAGTGAGAGCGTCTACCTGTAATTAACTCTATATAACATTAGAATAAACCCTAATAAACATAAAGTCAGTGGTCAGTGAGAGTGTCTACCTGTAATTAACTCTATATAACATTAGAATAAACCCCAATAAACATAAAGCCAGTGGTCAGTGAGAGTGTCTACCTGTAATTAACTCTATATAACATTAGAATAAACCCCAATAAACATAAAGTCAGTGGTCAGTGAGAGTGTCTACCTGTAATTAACTCTATATAACATTAGAATAATTAAAGAAGAAATAATAAATAAACCCAAATAAACAAATTTGTTGTATCTCTCTCTCTCTCTCCCTCTCTCTCTCTGTCTCTCTCTCTCTCTTCCTCCTCGCTCTCTCTCTCTCTCTCTCTCTCTCTCTCTCTCGGGTCTGAGGTTAAAAGCTGCTCATGTCTGTCAGCGTTTTCCAGTCAGAGTGAAAGGGCCGTGTTTGATTGACACTGGCGTGAAAAAGCTCTCAAGAGGCTCAGCGCTAACTGGGTTAAAGAGACCACCCCCACCCCCTCACACCACCCCCCACCCCCTAACACCGGAGACCTGTAGAGGGCCAGACTGCTCACACACTGCCAACTGTGCCGTTCTGTAGACTGTCCTTTCAGTGTTTTTTGGAAAACATTGTCGGGGTAGTAACCTGTAGTCAGGCCGGGACGGGATGCAGAATTCTGTCAGGAGACAGACGGGTTGGGACAGGATGAGTTGGGCAGCAGTAGAGTTGGGTTCAAATTTTTCTGGACTTCTGTCAGGTTGCAGGCTTGTTCCATCTGGGCAGAATTGTGTTGGTATTGTGTCCGATTGGGTCAGAATTTTAGAGGGATGCAGATGGGTTGGGCAGGTTTTTTACAGAGCTGGACATTTTGGCACAGAATTTTGTGGTCAGATTGGGTCAGAATTTTGCTGAGGCACAGTCAGGTCAGGAAAGAATTTGTCAGGGTAATTTTGTTGGAATTCAGTTTGGGCCGGACTTTTGGGACTGAATTTTGTTGGACTGCAGTCGGTTTTGGACAGGATTCACATTCAGAAGCTGACGTATGACGTGGAATCCCAGTTCATGAATACAGTACATTTCTCCGCAGGTACCGCCAGGCTGGGACAGAATGTCAGGCTGCGGTTTGGGAATTTTGATTGGGATACAGTCGGGTTTGGACAGAGCAATGCTTCGTGGGTTTGGGATGGTCATGGACTGTATTCAGGATCAGCACATCATGGACTGCTCAGAGCTCTGAATAGCATGAGGAGCTGTCCCTGGTGCTGAAACCGAAACCTCTGCCTTCAGATTCTGCAGAAGCAGGTTCTTTTAGTAATGAGAATTAAAGAAGGGCGGATTCAGCTCAGTTTGACCTGTCTGATGTCATCCAGTATTCTTCCCAAGTTGCCAGCTAGAGGGGTATAAAGCATTGAGGAGCTGTGGAGCAGTGGAGGAACTGTGTTCTCTGGAATAATGGTGGTGGAGGCGCTCCATCCAGTACTTTTAGGATGAGGTGGGCTGGAGAGCATCCAACATCCTGACCTGACAGCAAAGCTCCTCTAAATCTAGTAGAAAGTCTTCTTCCCTGGAAAGCAGGATCAGCTCTTTAGTAACCTTGATTTTAGAAGAAACTGAGAATGAGCAGGTGTCCCAATACTTTTGTCCATATAGTATACACACAGGTCTCCGATTTGGAGACCTTTTCGAAGATTTACTCACTTATCTCTCTCTCTCTCTCTCTCTCTCTCTCTCTCTCTCTCTCTCAGCATCAGCCTGCGAGTTTGCTGAAATAGTGGAGCTCTTGCTGGAGGCCGGCGCAGACCCTTCCATCAAGGACAGTGAAGGATCTCTGCCGGAGGAAGTGACCGAGTCCAGCTCCATCTCGTCTCTCCTGCGGCAGTACACGGCCCCCAAAGGATAAAACACAACATGCACACCTACCCCTAAACCCCAGCCCCCTAAACTCTAAACCTCTGGACCCAGACTACTGGCTATACCACCCGGAATCTCCACCCGCGTTCAGAACCACCTCCATCGGCAGGCCACAGCCGGACTGAGCGACCCTTCTCTCTGAGAGGAACCGGAGCTGAAGACACTTTGATGGCCATGTTCTAGAATGTTTGTTCTTGATGAAAGGATCCTGGGTTACGACACAGGGTTGCGGTTTAGGGTTAGGATTAGGTCCAGGTTTGGGTTTAAGGGTTAGTACATTCTTATAAAATAGAGGAGCTTCAAGTGGTTCTTTAAGAGATGCCATAGAAGAACCACTTCTGGTTCTATAACATCTTGGTTCTTCACGCTTACATTTCTATTTCAGAAATGGTTCTTTGTGGGACCAACTGTGGTTCTTCTGTGGTATCACTCCAAGAACCACTTTGAGCACCTTTATCTTATAAGAGTGAAGGTTTCAGATTGACCATCAGCAGCTGTGTGTGTGTGAGAGTGTGTGTGAGAGTGTGTGTGTGTGAGAGTGTGTGTGTGTGAGAGTGTGTGTGTGTGAGAGTGTGTGTGTGTGAGAGTGTGTGTGTGTGTGAGAGTTGCAGAACTGGTTTAGTAAGATTTTCTAACATTCCTTTTTTAGGGGATATTCCCAAAAGCAGGATTTCACAGTTAAGCTGGATAACTTGAGCCTAAAGTTGAGCTTGTCCAGAACATCTGCCACCTTTCAGGCCTTTTGTAAGAGCTGATCTGATATCTGCAAGTTTCCCCAACATAAAATCACCACCAACTCATCCCATCAAAAGTACTGGATGGAGCTCCTCCACCATCATTCCAGAGAACACAGCTCTTCCACTGCTCCACAGCTCCTCAATGCTGGGGGGATTTATACCCCTCTAGCCCACGCCTGGCATTAGGCAGCATGGAGCCAATAGGGTCATGATATTGATCTGCTCCAGAGAGTCCTATTCTATTGGCAGTACTTCTTCTCTACAGGGACTAGACAAGCTGTGTGTGTGCATTTGCACATCTGTGTCAGCAGTGGGTGCAGCTTAAAGTAGCTGAATGCATTCATAAAAAGGGGTGTCCATAAATATTTGGACATGTAGTGTACTATATTTTGGCACCGTGCATTATTTGTTGTTTTTTGATGCCATTGTGATGCCATTAAAGAACGATGTGGGTTGCACAAAGAACCTTTAAAGGGTTCTTGATACTCACACCTCCAATACAAATGTGGTTCTTCTTTGGTATCCCTCAAAGAACCATTGGACTGTTTATTATAGAGGAGTGGACGTTCTTTCTGGCAGTGTAGGCGTGAGCTTGGGATTAAGTTATCCTGCTAATGGAGAAATCCTGCTCTGTTAAATATCCTCCTGAGGTTCTGCTGACGTTCCGTCTTCGTTTGCTCTGTCCGGCTGTGAGTCACAAGCTTTCAGTCAAACATAACCGACTTCCGGCTTGATCCGGTTTATCCGGAGGAATGTGAAATTGTTCTTACTATTAAAACAATGAGATCTTACATTTGATTGTTTTTGCAGTTTTGTTTCAGTGTGTATTCACCATCTCTCTCTCTCTCACTCACTCACTCCCTCACTCCCTCTCTCCCTCTCACTCACTCACTCTGTCTCTCTCTCCCTCTCTCTGACTCTCTCTCTCTCTGTCTCTGACTCTCTCACTCTCTCTCTCACTCACTCACTCTCCCTCTCTCTCTCTCTCTCTCCCTGTCTCTGACTCACTCACTCACTCACTCACTCCCTCTCTCTCACTCCCTCACTCTCTCTGTCTCTCTCCCCCTCTCTCCCCCCCTCTCTCTCCCTCTCTCTCTGACTCTCTCTCTCTGAGCAGATGAGGGCTCTAAATCTGAGCACTCTTAACTACAGCTCTGTAAGGAAGCTAATGCCCATTTACTCAAACAAGGGGAACGCTCGCTAATCCGTCTTTTCACAAATCTGCCTCCGTGTGACACACTGAGTCACGGCTCAGTCCAGAAGTTGGTATTTCTGAGTGCGGGACTCGGCATCCTGGGTAACAGTTTGTAGGATTTGGTATTCCATAATAATTGAATGCCGGATTCCTTGGAATTTGAGATCCCATAATAAGCACATAATTATTCCCCTTGTGTGTTTAAGGTGGTAGTAACTTCAGGCTCCTGCAGATGGTGCTGCATGAGGATGATTGGGCTATGAGTACCTGTGGGGTGTGTGATGGGACTCAGATTAAGACCACAGTGTGAAGGAAGTGTGGAAGCTTACGGTCATACGGGTCTACCAGCAGTGGCTGAAACCCCTACAGGAGGTTCTCCTCATTCTGGAGCGAGCCGCTCTGCTCCAGATGTTGATGTTCTGCAGCTCCCTGTGGAGCGTTCTTTCAGGAGAACCTGAGCTGACGTCTAGAAGCAGTTCTTGTCTGGAAGTGATGCTCATTCACAAGTTGGGGAACCCTCTGTCCATCTTTCAGCTGCAATTCTTAGAGGAACCTGCTGTAGACTGTAGAGATTCCTGCCACTGCTGGTAGACCTGTATGACCGTAAGCTTCCACACACCTGCAGATTCAGCTCCTTCCTTCACACTGTGGTCTTTGGCCATGCCCACATGCCCACGCCTCTTCTCAATCCCATCACACACCCCACAGGTATTCATAGCCCCATCATCCTCGTGCAGCGCCATCTGCAGGAGCCTGAAGTTACTACCACCTTAAACACACAAGGGGACCCATTTTTTGGCTGGAGAGCCAAAGTAGGTTTTGATATTTCATGTAAATTGACCAGAATGTAGGCGAATGGAACTCTTATGACCCTGTGAGTTGGCTATTCATGTAGCCCAGTGATGCTAGATGTGTTAAACAGTGACGCAGGGCTGGGTTGTGGAAAGGCCCAGCGTTTTGGGAGAGTAGCATCATGTAAGAAATCATGTCGCTGCCAGGAACCCTCCTGAGAACCCTGTGGGATAGGTGAACGGACTCAGGTACTCCACTAGACGATGTGGTTGCTTTGGTATTTGGACTAATAACTACTGAGGTGTCTAAGACACTGACACTGGCCCGCACTGCTTCTCCATCAGCAGCCGGAGCCAGAGGGAGCACAATCGGCCATGCTCTCTCTGCTCTCTGGGTGGGTAGATGGAGCTCTCTCCCCTCATCAGGCCCATTGTGATGCTGGCCAGCACGGCCGTCAGAGCTGGGGATCCGATGCTTTCCACTGAGCAAAAGAGGAGGTAGCTGGCATCACATTTATCCAGGGGGGTTGGGAGCACAGGGGGGTCCTAGTAAGTACGTGAGTGAGTGAGTGGGTTGATTGGGTAAAAAAACAAAAAACAGGTGTACTGGACTATCCAGTAAACAGCACTGTAACCCTCCATGTTCTAGATAACAGTGAAGGAACATTCAGGTCTATTAGAGATGCCTATTAGAGAGGGTTTGCGGAGAGGGTGTGATGGTTTAGACCTACAGTTTGCCCCATGCACCAACTCGGGCAGGGGGGGGGGGGGGGGGGGTATAAGCTTGCATTAGCTTCGTAGCTCCAGTGCGACGCTGAAGTCGAAGAGTCCTGTCCAGCCGTTTAGAGTGAGGGTTCCTCTTGGGTGAATTGGTCAAACTATTCCTATGACGGATATCAGCGCTACACATTTCCTGCCTCCTGGCAAATGTTAATGCTGGACTAAAGTATTGCATTAAAGGAGGCCCGGTACAATGACATGCCATTGCTTTTATCCCGAAAAGGGTGGGGGAGGGAGAGTATGGATGAGAGAAAGAGAGAGAGAGAGCATAACAAACTGCCATCTGGCACTAATGGTGTTAGGGAAGCGAGAGGAGAGGAGACTTGTAAAAACATAGAAGCGTTAAAGAAAAAGGGCCGAGTGGGACGGGCCGGGTTTAGAGGAGTAGCGAGGCTCTGAGCCTCATAATGGAGGAGTAATGGGCTTAAAGTCTGAGTCCAGCCGACAGGTCCGGCACACGTCACGCCGAATGACAGGAATAAAGGACAAATGGCTGAAAGCAGCAGCAGCAGCAGCATCAGCACTGTGCATAACAAACCCCACACTCCATTATACAAGAATACCAAACCCTGAACTCCATTATACAAGAATACCAAACCCCACACTTCATTAAACAAGAATACCAAACCCCACACTCCATTAAACAAGAATACCAAACCCCACACTCCATTATACAAGAATACCAAACCCTAAACTCCATTATACAAGAATACCAAACCCTAAACTCCATTATACAAGAATACCAAACCCTAAACTCCATTATACAAGAATACCAAACCCCACACTCCATTATACAAGAATACCAAACCCCACACTTCATTAAACAAGAATACCAAACCCCACACTCCATTATACCAGAATACCAAACCCTAAACTCCATTATACAAGAATACCAAACCCTAAACTCCATTATACAAGAATACCAAACCCCACACTCCATTATACAAGAATACCAAACCCTAAACTCCATTATACAAGAATACCAAACCCCACACTCCATTATACAAGAATACCAAACCCCACACTCCATTATACCAGAATACCAAACCCTAAACTCCATCATACAAGAATACCAAACCCTAAACTCCATCATACAAGAATACCAAACCCCAAACTCCATTATACAAGAATACCAAACCCCACACTCTATTATACAAGAATACCAAACCCTAAACTCCATCATACAAGAATACCAAACCCCACACTCCATTATACCAGAATACCAAACCCTAAACTCCATTATACAAGAATACCAAACCCCACACTCCATTATACAAGAATACCAAACCCTAAACTCCATTATACAAGAATACCAAACCCCACACTCCATTATACAAGAATACCAAACCCCACACTCCATTATACCAGAATACCAAACCCTAAACTCCATTATACAAGAATACCAAACCCTAAACTCCATTATACAAGAATACCAAACCCCACACTCCATTATACCAGAATACCAAACCCTAAACTCCATTATACAAGAATACCAAACCCCACACTCCATTATACCAGAATACCAAACCCTAAACTCCATCATACAAGAATACCAAACCCCACACTCCATTATACAAGAATACCAAACCCCACACTCTATTATACAAGAATACCAAACCCTAAACTCCATCATACAAGAATACCAAACCCCACACTCCATTATACCAGAATACCAAACCCTGAACTCCATCATACAAGAATACCAAACCCCACACTCCATTATACAAGAATACCAAACCCTGAACTCCATTATACAAGAATACCAAACCCCCACTTCATTAAACAAGAATACCAAACCCCACACTCCATTATACAAGAATACCAAACCCCATACTCCATTATACAAGAATACCAAACCCCAAACTCCATTATACAAGAATAACAAACCCTAAACTCGATTACACAAGAATACCAAACCCCACACTCCATTATACAAGAATACCAAACCCTAAACTCCATCATACAAGAATACCAAACCCCACACTCCGTTATACCAGAATACCAAACCCTAAACTCCATTATACAAGAATACCAAACCCTAAACTCCATTATACAAGAATACCAAACCCTAAACTCCATTATACAAGAATACCAAACCCCACACTCCATTATACAGAATACCAAAGCCCACACTCTATTATACCAGAATACCAAACCCTGAACTCCATTATACCAGAATACCAAACCCTAAACTCCATTACACCAGAATACCAAACCCTAAACTCCATTATACCAGGATACCAAACCCTGAACTCCATCATACAAGAATACCAAACCCTAAACTCCATTATACAAGAATACCAAACCCTGAACTCCATTATACAAGAATACCAAGCCCCAAACACCATTATTATACAAGAATAACAAACCCCACACTCCATTATACAAGAATACCAAACCCTAAACTCCATTATACAAGAATACCAAACCCTAAACTTCATCATACAAAAATACCAAACCCTAAACTCCATTATATAAGAATACCAAACCCTGAACTCCATTATACAAGAATACCAAACTCCACACTCCATTATACAAGAATACCAAACCCCAAACTCCATTATACAAGAATACCAAACCCTGAACTCCATTATACAAGAATACCAAACCCCACAATCCATTATACCAGAATACCAAACCCTGAACTCCATTATACAAGAATACCAAACCCCACACTCCATTATACAAGAATACCAAACCCCACACTTCATTAAACAAGAATACCAAACCCCACACTTCATTAAACAAGAATACCAAACCCCACACTCGTTTTTCTGGAATATCAAATCCCATAATCTGCTAATCCTCATAACATCATCATCTTTTATTTTAGACCACCCAATCCTTTACTCTGCTGTTCAGGAATACCAAACCTCACACTCCATTATGTGTGATGGCAACATCAAACCCTCACTTCACTATTCAGGAATATTAAAATTTTAATTTAGAAATGCTAAACTCTACACTCTGGAATAGTACTTGGCATCACTGATGCTATTGTATGGCTCAATGCAATCAAATCCTCCTCACGGCAATGTTTCAACATCTTGTGTAAAGGCTTCCCAGAAGAAAAGAGGTTTTGGTCGTTCCTGCTGGTTAAGCTGGTAGAGCAGCTTAGTTCTTGACCAGTAAAGGGTTTAGCTGGTCCACCCGCATGGACAACATGACCAATATGGCCGCTTTGACCAAACTGGACAACCAGCTTGGTGAATGTTGGTCATTCAGGTAGACCAGCTTGACCATCAAACTAAAAACATGCACTATGCTGGTCAACCAGTCTAACCAGCTGAAGGTATGTTTCACCTGGCTTTTCAACCATGTTGGCCTTAAAAGACCAGCTTAGACCATCTGAAACCAGCTACACTATATGTCCAAATGTTTGTGGACACATCTTCTAAGGAATGCATTCACACAGCTTGTCTAGTCCCTGTAGAGAAGTACTGCCAATAGAATAGAGAGATCAACATTGATGATCCTAATGCCAGGCGTGGGCTAGAAGGGTATAAAGCCCCCCAGCATTGAGGAGCTGTGGAGCAGTGGAAGAACTGTGTTCTCTGGAATGATGGTGGAGGAGGAGCTCCATCCAGTACTTTTGATTGGGATGAGTTGGGGAATTGGGGATGATGAGGTGGGAAAGAAAAAAAGAATGATCAGGTGTCCCAATACTTTTGTCAATATAGTGTACCAGCAAAAGCTGATCTGAATTTTTCAACAGGGATGTAACGTATCTTACGTTTGTGTGTGTGTGTGTGTGTGTGTGTGTGTGTGTGTGTGTGTGTGTGATTAAGCTCAGACTGAATTATTATTTACATGTTAATTTATTCCTTTCCACCCCGAATCGTTTGCTTCAGGAAGTTTGTAATAAAAGCTCTGGGATCGATGATAATGGCATTTGCGTTTGTGTTTGTCATCTTTGCAAAAGCAAGCGTGCAGGAATTTGTTCAGATTTATCCGTATCCCGGAGCTGTAAGTGGTGTGTAAATTATCCCCACTGTCCGTGTGGCGGTTTGTCTTTGTAAGGCAGCCCTATTAAAGTCTGGACATTAATGACCACGGCCGCTCCAATCAATGACTGAGTGCAACCAGCACTATTCTGCTTTTTAATGCACGTGTTTGTGTTTATTTATACGTGTATTTAGGATTATTTATGGGTGGATTTGTTGTTATTTATGTGTTGGGTAGATTGTGTGCATTATGCGTCTTAGGCATTTGTTGTGTTTATACAGTAAATATATACGTGTAGAGTGATGTAAAAATAGGACCCCTCATATTTAAACACAACACAGTACTGATACACAACATTCATAACATTTGCACAGCTGTCCAGATGTTTATATCTATATTTCTTGACGTATTATTCTTTATTCTATTTATTGTTCAGTGTATTTTTCTCTCTTAGTGTAAAACCTGTTGCTCACACTTAAAGGCAATTAACTAAACTCACACACCTGAAGAAACGTCTTTAATCATCATTTATTAAACAGAATTAATAGAAATATAATTTTCCTGTGAGGAGAAAGTTCACCCCCACATTTATCACTCCTTCTAATGTGTAGAATCAGAGTCAGGAGCAGAAGATCAGCTGCAGATGATCAGAACATGGATTGGAGAGGATTATTCTGGAGGAGTCTGGAGTCTGATTTAAACCTCAGATGTTTAGTCTGGACTGATCTGGATTGATGGTTGAAGTGAGGTTAGGGTTGGAGAAGATCACCATCATGGCCAGATCCAGAGAGCTCTCTAAGGCCTTTAGAATGAAGGGTGGAGATGCAGAGGAGTCTGGGAACTGATCTCAGAACAGTTAGAAATCAGACGCTGTTCCCCCGTCCACTAAATCATCCACAAGAGGTACAGCTGACCAACATGACCAGATCAGACCGTCCTACATGATCAACCCAGCAGCAGAACCTCAAGACCAGTAAAGAAGACCCCAACAGTCCTAAAACCTCATTACGGGATCTACAGGGATCATCACAAAGAGACCAAACATGCCTGATCTTAATGGGACGTGTGAAAGGAGGAAAACCTCACAGCTAAAAAATAAAAACATCAGGGTAAGAAGACACCCTGTCCTGAGCACTGGTCTCAGTGTTCTCTGTAAGTCATAACAACTCAATGAACCTTTCAGATGCCCAAATATTGCTTTGCCTGGTTAAAAAGTTCAAATTTTAGGAAAATCTCATGTAAATGTTTCTCTAACCCACAACAAAGGCTTCCACTATTTTCATCACTATTACATTACATTTACATTTAAGGCCTTTAGCAGACGCTCTTCTCCAGAGCGACTTACTAAAGAGCTTTACTGTTTACCCAAGAAGAAGCTCAGCTAGTTTTAATAGACTAATAATTCAAAGCTCCTCTAATCTTAGACTCTACTAAACACAAGTCAGTAAGGAGACCATAGTACTCTTCTCTTCGCCTGAGTACTCTTAGAAGAGGAGGGTCTTCAGTCTGGGTTTGAGGACAGCGAGCGTTGGACTCTGCTGTTCGGACACCCAGGGGAAGTTCGTTCCACCACTTCGGTGCAGGACAGAGAAAAGTCTGAACGCTCGTCTTCCGTGGATCTTAAAGGATGGCGGGTCGAGCCGAGCCGTACTTGAAGCTGGAAGGGCTCTTGGTGCAGATCGGCTTTGGACCATCGCCATCAAGTACGGAGGGGCTGGCTGGTCCAGTCTTGGCTTTGTAGACCAGAGTCAGGGGTCTGAATCTGATGAGGGCAGCAGCTACAGGAAGCTGGTGAAGAGAGAACGCAGCAGTGGAGTGACCTGGCTCAATTTAGGAACATTGAAGACAACCCGTGCTGCTGCATTCTGGATAAGTTGCAGGGGTCTGCTCGGACCACCCCCCAGACGAAGTGAACAGTGAACAGACGAAGTGAACCTGAGAGTGCAGGAGCGCTGTGGGAGCTCATTATTTCCAGACGACTCAGTCGGAGCATCTCCCAAACAGCTCCAAGGCTTGCGGCGTGCTCCCAGCCAGCAGTGGTCTGGACTTACCAACGGTGGTCCGAGAAGGGATGGACCACTACCCTGAGGCACCCAAAGCTTATCAATGCACAAGGCCTAACCCCCAGACGTTATACTGAGGCTCTGCTGTGTATGAAGCTGCATAGCTACAGACTGGTCTGAGTGCCCATGCTGACCCCTGTCCACCGTGTCCTACAAGAGACACGCGAATGATGGACCAGCTTCCAGATAGTGCAGAAACCACCTGCAGAGAGAGGTCTTGTGGGGGGAGCTGCTATTAGGGAGGTGGTCATAATGTTTTGGTCATTTGTTTGGAATTTGTCCTCGTTTTCTGAAGCAGTTCCCACTGAGGGATTAAGGGAAGATTTTCCTGCACAAAACAGCAATCTGCTGCACATAACCCTGACCACACAACAGGCCAGCAACAGCTGTGCTGCTTCTGCTAGCTCGGTGTGTGTGTGTGTGTGTGTGTGTGAGAGAGAGAGAGAGAGAGAGAGAGAGAGAAGCCAGGACAAACAGTCATATTGTCCCACATTAGCCCTTGATCAGCACTGCGAGGGTAAAGCCGTGGACTGAGGGACCCATTCAGTAACTCACTGCACGGTAAACACACTGAGCTCAGCGCGGTGTGAGTGTTTGGGGTCAGAGTGGGGTTAAGATAAGGTTTAGAATTAGGATTAGGATTAGGATGAGGGTTAGCTAGAACACTGCTGTTAGAAATGTTCCAGAAGGAGATTAGATCTGTCATCTTGGTGATGAGCTGTATAAGTTTCAGTGCTGGATGCTCCGTAATTCACTCACACGCCTTTTGCATCAGACAGGACATATGGCAGCGTTTCCTTACGCCGAGCTGAGCTGCTAATCCCTTTGTATTAAACAGAATAGATGATGTCATTGTGATGTCATCATCTAAAGTCAGATAAAACAAGCTGGAAGAAACCAAATATTGATCAAAGGGTTCAAGCTAATTGATATAAAACCAAATGCAGTCCATCATCAAAAAACAATCCCCAATTCTGGTGCTTAGTTAGTTTATGTGTAAGCTAAAAGCTAATGTACCCCACCAATAAGCACTGGGGTTATGAAGCTAAAGTAGCTAAAACTGAAGGGAAGTCTATAACCCCACCCCAGGCTAATGTAGTAAATACATAATGGAAATACAGTGCTGGGCAGGGCTTTTAAACAGTTTAAAATCATATATAACATTAGAATAAACCCTAATACACATAAAGTCAGTGGTCAGTGAGAGTGTCTACCTGTAATTAACTCTATATAACATTAGAATAAACCCAAATAAACATAAAGTCAGTGGTCTATGAGAGTGTCTACCTGTAATTAACTCTATATAACATTAGAACAAACCTAAATAAACATAGTCAGTGGTCTGTGAGAGTGTCTACCTGTAATTAACTCTATATAACATTAGAATAAACCCAAATAAACATAGTCAGTGGTCTGTGAGAGTGTCTACCTGTAATTAACTCTATATAACATTAGAATAAACCCTAATACACATAAAGTCAGTGGTCAGTGAGAGTGTCTACCTATAATTAACTCTATATAACATTAGAATAAACCCCAATAAACATAGTCAGTGGTCTGTGAGAGTGTCTACCTGTAATTAACTCTATATAACATTAGAATAAACCCAAATAAACATAGTCAGTGGTCTGTGAGAGTGTCTACCTGTAATTAACTCTATATAACATTAGAATAAACCCTAATAAACATAAAGTCAGCGGTCAGTGAGAGTGTCTACCTGTAATTAACTCTATATAACATCAGAATAAACCCAAATAAACATAGTCAGTGGTCTGTGAGAGTGTCTACCTGTAATTAACTCTATATAACATTAGAATAAACCCTAATACACATAAAGTCAGTGGTCAGTGAGAGTGTCTACCTATAATTAACTCTATATAACATTAGAATAAACCCCAATAAACATAAAGTCAGCGGTCAGTGAGAGTGTCTACCTGTAATTAACTCTATATAACATTAGAATAAACCCAAATAAACATAAAGTCAGTGGTCAGTGAGAGTGTCTACCTGTAATTAACTCTATATAACATTAGAATAAACCCAAATAAACAAAGTCAGTGGTCTGTGAGAGTGTCTACCTGTAATTAACCCTATATAACATTAGAATAAACCCAACTAAACAAAGTCAGTGGTCTGTGAGAGTGTCTACCTGTAATTAACTCTATATAACATTAGAATAAACCCAAATAAACATAGTCAGTGTTCTGTGAGAGTGTCTACCTGTAAATAACTCTATATAACATTAGAATAAACCCAAATAAACATAAAGTCAGTGGTCAGTGAGAGTGTCTACCTGTAATTAACTCTATATAACATTAGAATAAACCCAAATAAACATAGTCAGTGGTCTGTGAGAGTGTCTACCTGTAATTAACTCTACATAACATTATAATAAACCCAAATAAACATAGTCAGTGGTCAGTGAGAGTGTCTACCTGTAATTAACTCTATATAACATTAGAATAAACCCAAATAAACATAAAGTCAGTGGTCAGTGAGAGTGTCTACCTGTAATTAACTCTATATAACATTAGAATAAACCCAAATAAACATAGTCAGTGGTCTGTGAGAGTGTCTACCTGTAATTAACTCTATATAACATTAGAATAAACCCTAATACACATAAAGTCAGTGGTCAGTGAGAGTGTCTACCTGTAATTAACTCTATATAACATTAGAATAAACCCCAATAAACATAAAGTCAGTGGTCAGTGGATTATGTGTTTATGTTAATGTATTCTAACGTTGATGTTAGTTTACGTTCTCAGATGTTTTATAGGCTTCCTGTTGACCCAACGTTAACCCAGAAGGAGCCAATCCTGTTCTGATGAACACGCAGCACAGTAACCCAAAAATGACTCCTCTTTATTTTCTCCGTATAGATTTGACTGTACACAGTTCATACCATTGCACAGAAGGCATAAAGGAACAGACTCAGTGCTCTTTTCAAACACACATGGCAATAAATAGTGCTCAGAAAACAAGACTGTCAACACACTTTCTGAAACTGTACAAAAATTTACAACAATTAACACTCAAAAGTTCAGAGGTGATGCAGCTCCACCTCCGGCCGGGCTGGCGTGTGGGCTGAGGTCGGGTTGGGCCCTAATGCAGAACTCGCCTGATGATGATGATCGCTCACAATAACAGGTGTTTCTTGGGCATTAGTCTTCACTTCAGCTTCTGTAGCCCCACACCTCCTCTCTCTCTCTCTCTGTTCAGTGGGAGGTGCTGTGATTATGGACAGTTCTGCACATGCTCAGTGTAACATTACCGGATCTGTACCTGCTGATTAATACTGACCCAAACAGCACAAATACAAAACCAAGACCAAAATAAACTGATGGACATTTCATCTAGAGCCTGATTGATCCATCAGTTGGGTCAATAATAATAATAATAATAATAATAATAATAATAATAATAAGGGATGTCCCAATCTAGCAATTTGCCCCAATCTGATCTGAGTACCCTATTGCAGAGTTTTGACCAATGCTGATCTGATCCAGCTACTTGTGTGGAACGTGGGATAAGTGGGTCCCAGTTTGGTCCCAGTTGGGTCCCAGTTGGGCTTCCCAAATAGCCCCCATCATTACAGCCCACCTCAATCTCACATGGGGCCTAGATGTGCAGTGTACAACCCAGATGGAGCTCATGCTTAATGCTCATCCTGGTCCCATCACTGACCCTGGTGGGCATCCATACATGGGGCCAACGTGGAACCCGAGGACAAAGCGTTCAGGTTCCCAGTTGGGCTGTTCTTACAGACCCTACATGGACATGTTATCAGGGAACCTGATCCAAATACAGCAATGCTGATCCAAACACACATTACTCGACACCGATCTGCTACGTCTGATCTGATCTTTATAAACATACAGTTTAGATCAGATGAGCTGCTGGTTAATTTATTTATTTTCAGGATCAGTTTCTATAATCAGACATTCTGGACTGATTGATTTAGTTAAAATTATGTTTTATAGTGTTTAATATCATATAATCCAGTCTGACTCTCCTCCCTGACCAATCAGCTCCCAGCTCCTTTACACACTGCAGTCTGATCACTTCCTGTGTGTGTGTGTAGCGTACACAGCAGTAAAAACAAAGGATCGGAAGATGACGTCTGGGATTGAAATGGGACATCTCAAATAATAATAATAATAATAATAATAATAATAATTATGATTATTATAATAATCCACTGATATGACTCACTCACTGATTTCTTCTGTTTCGCTTTAAGTGAATAAGAATTAAAGTTATTAAAGACTGTTGATATCAGCCACCAAATGTTCACATTGGCCGGGCTCTAGTTTCTGTCCCAGACGAGGGGTGCTGGGGATTAGTTGGTGGAGACTTGGGTTAAGACACCACCTGCTCTGGTCAGAACTCCACCACGGCCTGGATGACCAACACATTGCTGAAACACTGCTGCCTCTGGGAAACACACACATCACTAACAAAACCAACGGGGACTCAACACATCATTAAAGAGGTGTGTGTGTGTGTGTGTGTGTGTAGCGCCTTCCAACAGGGCATCAGTCACACACTCTTATTCGCACACACCCCACTCACATGGAGGGGCACCTTAACCCCACCGCTCTGAAGCACAAACGAGGGATTCTTCACCTGGGGGAACATTATTTAAGTGGTTACCATGGATACAAGACGTGAAACATTATCTGAGAGTATCAGCCATAACATTAAAACCAGCTGAAGTAAAGAGCACTGATGATCTGGGTCCAGTGTCTCCTGTCTGTCGAGGGGCGGAGCTACATATTAGGCAGTGAGTGAACGGTCAGTTCTTGAAGATGATGAAGGTGATGAAGCAAGAAAGATGGACAAACGTAAGAATCTGAGACACTTTGACAAGAACCAGACTGTGATGTTCTAGATAATGACTGGGTCAGAACATCTCCAGAACATCAGCAAGCAGGTCTTGTGGGGTGTTCCCTCCTGGTATGCAGTGGTCAGCACCTAACAAAAGTTCTACAAGGAAGGACAACCGGTGAACCAGGTTAAGGCAGGGTCATGGGCGCCCAAGGCTCTCATTGATGCTCATGGAGGCCCCTCCCACCTCACAACTTACAGGACTTAAAGGACTGCTAACGTTAGTCCTGATGCCGGACACCACAGCAGGTCACCTGTAGAGGTCTTGTGGGGTCCATGCCTCAAATGGTCAGAGGAGTTTTGGCAGCACAAGAGGGATATACACACTACTAGGCTGGTTTTAATGTTATGGCTAAAGTGAAATTGAACAATTTCCTATGAAATGTGGCCCTAAGTGAAGAATCATTTCATTTGTGTTATTTGTAGATTTATATTGTTTCTATTAATATATATTTTTTATGTTATTGGACTTTATGTTGAGGAATTTCTTCTAGGTTTTAAAGCCGGCGATTAAAAAAAGATTCGTTAACATACAGAACTGAACCTCCGTTAACAGGAAGCAGGAAGGATCCTCTTGTCGCTGCGCTGCAGGTAACTCCTTAACTCCTCCACAGGTGCTGACGGTGGGTTTGTGCATTTCTCTCCTCTGTAGCCAGCCGTGTGCGGTCGAGGCGGGGGGGTTAAAGTGCGTGGCCAATCAGAAGGCTTTTAGATGACCGCGATGTCCGTTCCTCATTCCGAAACATGCATGATCCGCCTCTTTTTTTAAAAAGCAAGAAACCCGTTACGGTACAGAACACAGAGCGCTGTCAGTGACCAACTGAGTGACCAACTGCTCAGTCCATTAGGGGAGAAGGTCAAATGCTGCCCCCATCTGCACAGAGATCGCCCGGTGGTCAATAAAGGTCCACGGTTTCCCCTTTATTGTTTTAATGTTTGCCCCCCTCACTCGCCTCCATGACCTTAGACCTCGGTCTCGTGACGAGACCCCCTGTCCCTCCCCCACGACTCCAAAAACACACTTCATGCCTCTACATCACAGCCTTTGACATCAGAACTGGGAGTGGTCCATCTCGTCCAGCCACGATGCAGGACTGGTGGGGAAGTCTGGGTAACCTGTGCTGCTCCCTGTGGACAGGTCAGAGGTCGGGCCCCCAGCCCTAAGTGCCTGACCTCCGGCTGGCTGGGCTCCCGTCAGGCCCTCCATGCTGAAGCCCAGGCTGCTGAGCAGCGGCGTGTGGCCAGGCAGCGAGCTGACCGATGAGGGAGACTGGGGTAGGCCGTAGGGGCTTCCGGCCCGCAGCTCGTGGTATGGTGGTCCGCCGCCCTCCAGAGAGAACGCCCCGTTCATCACGCCTCCACCGGACACGTCCCCCATGCTGCCGTACAGGCCGTTAGCGTGGCCGAGGTCAGACAGGATCTGGTCCTCTGCTGGACACAGGAGAAGACTGTTAGCGCTATGCAAAGCCACCACAGACAGAATGACAGCTGAGCCACTGAGCTCCACTGGCAGGATGAGACTGTACTGGTTGAGTTTACTGGTGTTACTGTACTGGTTGGGTGTGTTTACTGGTGTTACTGTACTGGATGGGTGTGTGTTTACTGGTGTTACTGTACTGGTTGGGTGTGCGTTTACTGGTGTGTGTTTACTGGTGTTACTGTACTGGTTGGGTGTGTGTTTACTGGTGTTACTGTACTGGTTGGGTGTGCGTTTACTGGTGTTACTGTACTGGTTGGGTGTGCGTTTACTGGTGTGTGTTTACTGGTGTTACTGTACTGGATGGGTGTGTGTTTACTGGTGTTACTGTACTGGTTGGGTGTGTGTTTACTGGTGTTACTGTACTGGTTGGGTGTGTGTTTACTGGTGTGTGTTTACTGGTGTTACTGTACTGGTTAGGTGTGTGTTTACTGGTGTGTGTTTACTGGTGTTACTGTACTGGTTGGGTGTGCGTTTACTGGTGTGTGTTTACTGGTGTTACTGTACTGGTTGGGTGTTTGTGTACTGGTGTGTGTTTACTAGTGTTACTGTACTGGTTGGGTGTGTGTTTACTGGTGTTACTGTACTGGATGGGTGTGTGTTTACTGGTGTTACTGTACTGGTTGGGTTTACTGGTGTTACTGTACTGGTTGGGTGTGTGTTTACTGGTGTGTGTTTACTGGTGTTACTGTACTGGTTGGGTGTGTGTTTACTGGTGTTACTGTACTGGATGGGTGTGTGTTTACTGGTGTTACTGTACTGGTTGGGTGTGTGTTTACTGGTGTGTGTTTACTGGTGTTACTGTACTGGTTGGGTGTGTGTTTACTGGTGTGTGTTTACTGGTGTTACTGTACTGGTTGGGTGTGTGTTTACTGGTGTGTGTTTACTGGTGTTACTGTACTGGATGGGTGTGTGTTTACTGGTGTTACTGTACTGGTTGGGTGTGTGTTTACTGGTGTGTGTTTACTGGTGTTACTGTACTGGTTGGGTGTGTGTTTACTGGTGTTACTGTACTGGATGGGTGTGGGTTTTCCCAAGTGTGCGCGAGACAGCGCGAGTGTGAGCTCATTTAGAGAGCACAGTTTGGATCAGTAAGAGCTTATTATTGTTTTATTCAATCAAAGAAACGAGGAACACTGTGATGTGTGACTGATGTTCCTGTTCAACTGGTTCTAGATATTTAGTGTGAGGTACAAAGTACTGTGGTTAAATTGAAAATTGGTCCCAAAACAGTCCCAAAACCCAAATACACTACATAAAAGTAATTGGACACCTGCTTATAAGGTCAGGATGTTGGATGATGATCACCACCCCACCTCATCATCTCCAACAATACTGGATGGAGCTCCTCCACCATCATTCCAGAGAACACAGTTCTTCCACTGCTCTACAGCTCAATGCTGGGGGGCTTTATACCCTCTAGCCCACGCCTGGCCTGGCATTAGGCAGCATGGAGCCGATAAAGCCATGTCCTATTCTAGTGGCAGTCTTTCTCTACAGGGTCTAGATGAGCTGTGTGCACTGGGACATCTGTGTCAGCAATGGGTGCAACCTAAACTAGCTGAATGCATTCATTAGAAGGGGTGTCCACAAACATTTGGACACATAGTGTATGTATAAGAAAATTGAAGTAGAGAATTTAGAGAGACCTGGTGGTTGTAGATGATCAGGGTAGATGTACTGACACACAGCCAGCGGCCCGGATCTTCTGTCTCTGTGCTCCTCAGCCTGTGTGATCGCTATGCAGACTGCTTCCCTTTCCTGACCACACTGCCCGCTCAGAAACAATGCTCCAACATGCTTTCTGTCTAATTGACTAAAAGCTTGACCTAATTTATAGAGTTTCAGCGTTGCTGTTTCTCATTTCTCGTAAAGCGCTGCCTTTTAAAAGTGGAGGTAGACTTTTACGAGTTCCCAAAACGGACTCACAAAGACCAGGCCGTCATAAAAACACGGCACACACCGAAACCTGCTCCCAGCGGCCTGCCAACTTCCCAGCAAGGACTTCACTGTAGAGACACACGAGAGCTGGAAGAGCTGGGCAGATGGAGATGAAGAGGAGTGATGGGGTGAGGGAGTGAGAGAGTGAGAGAGTGTTCAGACCTCTGAAGCTGAGCTCGCTGTCACTCAGGCCTCCATCCTCAGCTGAGCTTTCCTTCTCTGCCTTGCTGCCTCCTCTGCTGCGCTTCACACTTTTGTAGAACTGACCCCAGCGGTGGCGTCCGGCGTCCTTCTTCAACCTCTTCTCCTTCGCTCTTCTGTTCTGGAACCACACCTGAGAGAGAGGGGGGGGAGAGCGGGGGGGGGGGTCAGTTCTCAGGACTGTGGATGTTTAGTATTACGAATGTTCTGCTGTACTCGGAGAAAGATCGTAAAGATCATGAAGTGAAGTAGTGCAGTCTGCTCTTCGTCTGGACCAAAGTTATGCAAATGAGCTCAGCAGCGACCAATAAGAATGTTTAAATGTGACATGGTAACTGAATGAGGTCGCCCATACTCATTAACTTGGTCATGCTGATCATACAGGTCAACAAGCTAGGTCATGTTGGTAGACCTCTATGGTCAGGTTGGTCATACTGGTCAAACCAACTTAACCAGTCATGCTGATCATGCTGGTCAACAAAAGGTCATTCTGGTAGAGCATATTACTCCTGATGTTGGTCATGCTGGTCAAACAAGCTTGGTCATGTTGTTCATGCTGGTTGACCTCCTTGGTCATGCTGGTTGACCATTTTGCTCATACTGGCACTGGTTGGTGGACCTGTGTGGTCAGGTTGGTCATGCTGGTCAAACAAGTTTGGTCATATTGATCATGCTGGTTGACCACCTCAGTCAGGCTGGTCGACAGCCTTGGTCATGCTGATGATACTGGTCAACAAACTAGATCATGCTGTTTGACCAGCCTACTCCTGATGTTGGCCCTTTATAATCAGGTTGGTCATGCAAGTCAAACAAGTTGACCATGCTGGTTGACCGCCTTGCTGGCCATGCTGGTTTATTATTTTGCCATGTTGGTGGACCTCTATGGTCAGCTTGGTCATGCTGATCATACTGGTCAGCAAGTTAGGTTATGCTGTTTGACCAGCTTGCTCATGCTGGCCATATTGCTGTACCTGTGTGCTCAGGTTGGTCATACTGGTCAACCAGCTTGGCCTCTCTTTGAATGTTTGGGGGCAGTGATGGTGCCTCACCTGAACGACGCGCATGTCCAGCCCTGTCTCAGAGGAGAGCTGCTCGCGGACGTGCCGTGCGGGTTTAGGGGAGTTCTTGTAGGCGCTCTTCAGGGTCTCCAGCTGTTTGGCGGTGATGGTGGTGCGGGGGCGCTTGGCTCCGGTCTCTGAGTCGTCTGCAGCACAGAAGAGCAGCAGCAGGATTACAGAAATGCAGTGTCCTACATGATCCTGCAGGGCAGGTAGCACCGTCAATTTCCAGTAACACAGACATGCAGAAGAGCGGCGAGGAACCCCAGGCGTCGTATACGCATCAGACGAGCTCAAACATGACCTAATGGCTCTTACAAGCTTCAGATCAAGCTTTGAATGCTAATATTAAATATTATCACATATTGATTTCAGAAAATCCCCCAAAATTAGTCTTAATAACATTACTCAGCCAGCCGGCTCGGGGGGGATCTACATTTCATAACATGTGGATCTACATAATAGGCAGCAAGTTCTCAAAGGTGATGAAAGTGATGAAGCAGTATAAAATGGACAATAGTAAGAATCTGAGACCAGACTGTGATGTTCTAGATAATGCCTGGGTCAGAACATCTCCAGAACATCAGCAAGCAGGGGTGTGGGGTGTTCCTTTTAGGATACAGTGGTCAGTACCTACCAATAGTGCCCCAAGGAAAGACAACCAGTGAACCGGCGACAAGACCATGGGTGCCCAAGGCTTATTAATTGATGCTTATGGAGGCTCCGCCCACCTCACAACCTAAATGACTTAAGGGATCTTGTGGAGTCCATGCCTTGAATGGTCAGAGCTGTTTTGGTGGCCTAATTATTTAAATAAACGATACCTAAAAAATGACTGAATGTCTAAAACTGTGCAGAAATAAGTGAAATAGTCTTAGAATATTAATATAAACACCTAAAAATTAGACATTTTACATATTTAGACGAGCCGAGCCAGACGGGAGGTGAGAGTACGAGAGTGGTTTGCGAAAGTGGACTCTCGGAAATCAAGACTGTATTATTAAACTATTACCCTGACCGGGACCACTCCGGTTTCTTTGCAGGCTGGCCAGGAGGCAACTTTAATTGACGAGATAAATCTAATCCATTACATCGAAAAGAAACGGCTACAGGTGGCGAGAGGGTGGTGGTGGTGGGGGGGGGGCTGTCAGGGGGTAAATAGGTGTGGGAAGTGAGGAAGAGAGGAGTGTGAGGGGGTGCATCACACATGACCAGTCGATATGGCCCTCAAACTGCCCCTGAGAGGCCTCAAGGGACGTAAATCTGGGCAGAACAGCCGGCCGGCTGCTGGACGTTATTATTTGGGCCCTGCCATTAAATCGCATTGCTTCACTTAACATAATCAATCAGCCGGCTGAGGAAATCTCCATAAATACAGCTGGAGATGCTTTCAGAGGCAGGAGCAGGAGAGGTCAGATCAGAGGCGGGGTTTAAACCGTCTGCACTGAAGATCCACTGGGCTGGAAGATCCAGTGGGCCACACCACAGTCTCCAGACCACTGGTTTCGGGAGGACCAGAGATTGGTGCTCTGGACCACGTCTGGGCTCAAAAACCGGCCTGCCCTAAGAAACACTAGAGAGCGCTCCTGAGCACATCCTTGGGGGTGAACGGGCAATGTTTGTGGACACCCCTTCTAATGAATGCATTCAGCTATGGTAAAGTTGCACAGAATGCTGACACAGACGTGCAAATGACAATAGAATAAGACATTAACATGACCCTATCGGCACCATGCTGCTTAATAATGCCAGGCGTGGGCTAGAGGGGTATAAAGCCTCCCAGCATTGAGGAGCTGTGGAGCAGTGGAAGAGCTGTGTTCTCTGGAATGATGGTGGTGGAGCTCCATCCAGTACTTTTGATGGGATGAGTTGAGGCTGATGAGGTTAGGTAGCACTACCATCATGGGCCTCGTGATCTTTAGCTGTAGCTGTTTCAATTTCCCCCTCAAAGTCCAGAAAATCCCACCATGACCCCCCTTATAATAGGCTCTGACACCTAGGAACTCTAGGAACACTAATACTGGGTAGAACCTGCCTTTACTCTTAAAAAGCCTCAATTCTTCATGGCATGGATTCCACAAGATGCTGGAAACTCTCCTTTGAGGCTCTGGTTCATGTTGACATGCAGATGTTTCCTGAGATGGTGCATCATCATGCTGGAAGTAGCCATTAGAAGATGAAGGGATGCACATGGTCAGCAACTATACTCAAACGTGGGCCAAGAAAACATTCCTAACACCACCACCTCCACCAGCCGGGATGGTTCACACAAGGCAGGGTAGGTTCTAACCCTACCATCTGAGTTCCAGACCTGTCAGATTTGGTGTTGGTGGGCCAGTGCTGAGCCACTGCAGCCTCAGCTTTCTGCTCTTGGCTGACAGAAGTGGAAGCCGACGTGGTCTTCTGCTGTTGTAGCTCTGTAAGGTTGGAGGTGGTGGAGTTCAGTCTGCGATGCTTTGCTGCTCTCCACAGTTGTGACAGAATGGTTCTCTGAGCTACTGTAGCCTCTCTGTCAGCTCCAACCGGTCTGACCACTCTCTGTTAACCTCTTGACCTCCACTCACACTCTCAGAACCGCCACTCACCAGCCTGAGGACAAGCCCCGAAGATCAGCAGTTCTACACATGCTCAAACCAGCACTTCTGACACCACTGGAGCGCTTGGCTCATAGGAGAATACACAGCTCACCCAACATTGTGGAGGATACAGAGCTACAACAGCTGGAGACTTCGGCCAAGAACAGAAGGCTGAGGCTGCAGTGGCTCGGCACAGGCTCGCCAACACTGGACACTGAAGGCTGGAGACACTGGCCTGGACTGACGGATCTGACGGGTTTTTGCAGGTAATCTGAAAACAGCAGCAACAGCTGGAGGTACCGTTCTGTTTGGCCGTCTCGTAGTCGGATTTGCAGACCAGTCTGCCGTCCTCCATCAGGTAGAACTCGTCTCCGGTGGCCAGCTGCCGGCTGCACATCACACAGGAGAAGCAGTGCAGGTGGTACACAAAGTCCTGCGCCTTCCGGACCACCTGCGACGGAGGGATGCCCTGCTGACAGGACGCACATTTCGTCCCGAAACGCCTGTAAACACACACACACACACACACACACACTGAGGTTATACTCAAACGCAGATACACTCCAGGCTGTCTGACAGATAAGCACGTGTTCAGTGAGTGTTGATGAGCTTATCTCCTGCTCTGCTGAGGGAGATCTTTATCATCAAAGAGTGTGACGGTGAGCTGGGTGCCAGAATTTTGTTTTGTGTGTGTGTGTGTGTGTGTGTGTGTGTGTGTGTGTACATTTGAATACACAATTACTACTGATTTACTGAATTTAACAGGTTAAATAATTCATTTAAATTAAATTGGATATTAAATGTTGTTGTAAAGTTGGTTTCCTGTGAGGCAAGGGAAATACTTGTGTAGCACCTTTTATGCACAGTGGAAATTCAATGCTTTACATAAACAGAAAAATTCACAGAAAGCATTAAAGCGGCATTAAAAAAAGGTTTGTTGTAAAATAAATTCATTTATTTATAAACAATAAATAACAGTTAAAAAGTAAAAACTAAATAAAATATAAAAAGTAAAATAATACAAAATATAAAAGATTAATAAAAAAACAAAAAAATAAAATAAAGTATAAAAAGTAAAATAATACAAAATATAAAAGATTAAAAAAATAAAATGAATAAAATAGAAAATAAAAGTAAAATAATATTCAATATAAAAAATAAAAAAATGTAAATAAAAAAAGTAAAAAAAAAAGTGAACTGGGGGTCAGGGAGGCAGTGATCCGTTCGCAGCTGGCTCTGGCCCCTGGGGCTTCTGGATAAGATAAGATAAGATAAGATTGTCCTTTATTAGTCCCGCAGTGGGGAAATTCACAAGGGCTGGAGACTCAGCCCTCACCTTTTCTCTCTCTGAGAAGGTGCCAGGCTAGGCCCCAAGATGAGACTCACTCACAGGCCTTGTCTGGATGATCTGGGAAACCTTGCGGTGTTAACAAAGGGTCATTTGGGCAGGGGGTAAGTATCCAGCCTCTCTGGGTCCATTTGGACAGCACGCAGGGAAGGTGGTCTGGGGAAAACAGACCTTAAATGGGTGCCCAGTCTTCTATCTGTGATTAGCACCAACAACGCAACAGTACATTTAACAATAGACCTTACCTAACAATATTCAATATTCATTTATACATGAACTCACCTCAGCTTTATCTAAAATACCCTTTAGGTCTAAAATCTAAAATAGGCTACGCGCCCTGAGCATCTATCAGATAGGTCAAAAATAAATATTCACTTTGGTTAGACGTGTCATAATATTAAAACCTAATTTGGACATGGGATACAAGCCTAGGAATGATCCTCAAAAAATAATTAAATAAAAAAAATAAATGCAATAAAAAATAAAAATAAAAATAAAAATAAAATAAACATAATAAAAAATATAAAAAAATAATAAATAAAAAATAAAATAATAAAATAATAATTGTTATTATCACTGGAGAGCAGCTGTAACTGACTAAAAGTGACCGCTTCAATGTCATTCCCAGCTCCCATAGTGATGCCTTGTGAGAGATACTCAAGGTTTACCGTGTTGAACAGCAGCCGTTCCCGGCGCTGAGAGTCTGAAAGATAATAATAAGATATGTTGAAAAGCTGCCATTTACTAATATCTTACTCTAAGAAAACCAGACTGTGATCTGCTCATCAGTCCTCCTGATCCTGTTCCTGATCCTGATCCTGTTCCTGATCCTGTTCTAGCTAACTTTCAATCCTCCAAGAAGTCGATGAAGCTCTTGAGAACATTTCAATGTCATTCAAAACATCAAGAAGAATTAAGAACATAATGTGTTGAGTTCATGTTCTGATGAACACTCTGTTGAGTTCATGTTCTGCTCTCCAGAGTTCAGCAGATGAGTTTTTTTTGAGTCTTGGTTCCTCTCAATGGTTCTCTTTCATGCTCTTAAAGAGGTTCTCTTTAGTGGTTTGGTTTTTCTCAGAGTTGTTTCTCATGCTTTTAAGGAGGTTTCTTTTTGGTTCTTGGTTCTTCTCAGTGGTCCCTCCTTATGATCTTAAGGAGGTTCTCCTTTTGAGGCTTGGTTCTTCTCAGTGGGTCTCGTCCATTCTTTTAGGGAGGTCCTCCTTTTGAGGCTTGGTTCTTCTCAGTGGGTCCCGCCCATTCTTTTAGGGAGGTTCTCCTCTTGAGGCTTGGTTCTTCTCAGTGGGTCTCGCTCATACATTTAGGAAGTTTCTCCTTTTGAGGCTTGGTTCTTCTCGGAGGACGGTGGTTCTTCCTCCTTATGCTCTTAAGGAGGTTCTCCTTTTGAGGCTTGGTTCTTCTCAGTGGTTCCTCCTTATGCTCTTAAGGTGGTTCTCCTTTTGAGGCTTGGTTCTTCTCAGTGGGTCTCGCTCATACAGTTCTCCTTTTAAGGTTTGGTTCCTCTCAGTGGTTCCTCCTTATGATCTTAAGGAGGTTCTCCTTTTAAGGCTTGGTTCTTCTCAGTGGTTCTTCCTCCTGCTCTTAAGGAGGTTCTCTGTATCAATTAAATGAGAATATGTGTAAAACTGATGAAACTCCATGCAGATCTGTTTATGAGTGGTTGCCAGATCCTCTGCGTTTGGATTGGGGGGGATCATTGGGGGGATCAGTGTAGCGTTGGGGAAGAAGCCTCATAAAGCTGCGAGTAAGACGGCCTGTAAATCACAGCAGAGCTGAAGCTGAATAGACTCCCTTTCTCACCAAGGTGAAGACTGTGTGCTCGGCCCCCCAAACACACACACACACACACTTCTCCCTCCCCCAGGACGGCAGCTTTAACATTAAAATCCCCCCTTTGTCCCCCCGGGCCGGTTAATACAGTTAGGCTGCACTCTGGGCCTCGCTAGCCTTTTAGCCTTTTAGCTCTCATTGTGGGCCGTGACGTTAAACTCTCCCAGACATGATTTAGTAAAAGCCGGCGCTGATCCGGTTCTGGATAACAGTCAAACTTAATCTTATTCTTTAATGCCGGGGGGAACTGAGCCGCTCCAACAGCCCCGCAGAAGAAATGTAAAGTCGCTACGCTGGGGGTCTCACACACACACTTACACACACACACACACACACACACAGGGAAAATTCAATTGGGAGACAAACTGCAGCTCACCCCCCCCCCCACACACACACACAACATATATACCCACATACACAATCACACAAACACACACCTACACACACATAACCACACACACTGGTGCAGTAAAGCTCTAGATAGCTCCTAAGTGGGATAAGGCACAGAGTATACAAACACACTAACACATAAACTATATGTATACACAATAACATATATACTGTATGTATACACACTAACACATATATTGTAGGTATACACACACTAACACATAAACTATATGTATACACAATAACATATATACTGTATGTATACACACTAACACATATATTGTAGGTATACACACACTAACACATATACTGTATGTATACACAATAACATATATACTGTATGTACACACACACACTAACACATAAAAATGTGCATATTTCTACATAAAATAGCCAAAATTATGTATATATACAAAACTACAAAATATATATATATATAAAAAAACAAGAATGGAGATATGTCACTACACTTACACACACACACACACACACACACACACACACAGCAGGACAGTGCAGCTATATGTTGTTATTGAATGGGGCTGGATGCTCAGCATCACGCCCACACACTGCTAATACAGCGTCCCTCTCTGTATCCTCATGCTGAACTGCTGTGAGTGTTTTGGCCGTGAGTGTGTGCAGTCAGCGTTTACACACTCCAATCAGAGAGAGAGTGATGGTTCTGCTGCAGAAACTCTGTCACTCAGCCAGAGAATAACGAACCAATCACCATGCAGGGTTTAATTCATTCGCCCAGTGACTCATCATACTCTCAACACGGAGAACCACACACACGCACACACACACACACATACTGGTACTGTACACACACCATCACACATTGTTACACATCCCACTATGCCAGAATTACAGACACACAGCATCACACACTTACCATCACACAGCATCACACACTTACCATTGTACACCATCACACACATATTATTATCCACTCACAATCACACTATTACTCACACACCATCACACTTACTATTCCACGCCCATTATCATTACACACTCACTATCACCTGCTCACTATCACACACTCAGTATCACCTGCTCACTATCACACACTATTCCATACTCATAATCACACTCACTATCACCTGTTCCATATCACACACTCACTATCACACTAACTATTCCACGCCCATTATCATTACACACTCACTATCACCTGTTCCCTATCACACACCCACCATCACATGTTCACTATCACACACTCACCATCACCTGTTTCTTATCACACACTCACTATTACCTGTTCACTATCACACACTTACCATCACCTGCTCACTACCACACACTCACTATCACCTGTTCCCTATCACACACACTCACTATCACCTGTTCCCTATCACACACCCACCATCACATGTTCCCTATCACACACCCACCATCACATGTTCCCTATTACACACTCACTATCGCATGCTCAATATCACACACTCACTATCACCTGCTCACTATCACACACTCACTATCACCTGTTCCCTATCACACACTCACTATCACCTGTTCACTATCACACACACCATCACATGTTCCCTATCACACAACCACCATCACATGTTCCCTATCACACACTCACTATCACCTGTTCACTATCACACACCCACCATCACATGTTCCCTATCACACACCCACCATCACATGTTCCCTATTACACACCCACCATCACATGTTCCCTATCACACACTCACCATCACCTGTTTCTTATCACACACTCACTATTACCTGTTCACTATCACACACTCACTATCACCTGCTCACTACCACACACTCACTATCACCTGTTCCCTATCACACACACACTCACTATCACCTGTTCCCTATCACACACTCACTATCACCTGCTCAATATCACACACTCACTATCACCTGCTCACTATCACACACTCACTATAACCTATTCCCTATCACACACTCACTATCACATGTTCCCTATCACACACTCACTATCACCTGTTCCCTATCACACACTCACTATTGCCTGTTCACTATCACACACACCATCACATGTTCCCTATCACACAACCACCATCACATGTTCCCTATCACACACTCACTATCACCTGTTCACTATCACACACCCACCATCACATGTTCCCTATCACACACCCACCATCACATGTTCCCTATCACACACTCACTATCACCTGCTCAATATCACACACTCACTATCACATGCTCACTATCACACACTCACTATGACCTGTTCACTATCACACACTCACTATCACCTGTTCCCTATCACACACCCACCATCACATGTTCACTATCACACACTCACCATCACCTGTTTCCTATCACACTCACTATCACCTGTTTCCTATCACACTTACTATCACCTGTTCACTATCACACACTCACCATCACCTGTTTCCTATCACACACTCACTATTACCTGTTCACTATCACACACTCACCATCACCTGTTTCCTATCACACACTCACTATTACCTGTTCACTATCACATACTCAGTATCACATACTTACTATCATCAATATTAGAAACACAAGATTGCAGAGTAACCAACACACACTTTCATCAAACTGCTTCTCACACACCACCACACACTGCAACACACCACCACACACTGCAACACACCACCACACACTTTGACACACCCTCACACACACGCAGCATTCCTCATTGCCAGATGTTTTAAACACTCTGCACACCTGTAACATCTCACTCCACTGCTGTGTGGAGCGTTTATGACAGGCTAGTGTCTGATGAAACAGACACTTTATAATGGGTTTAGATGGTGTAGGTGTGTTAGGTGTAATAGACTGTTTATAACGGGTTTAGATGGTGTAGTGTGTATTAGGTTTAATAGACTGTTTATAACAGGTTCAGATGGTGTAGGTGTGTTAGGTGTAATAGACAGTTTATAACAGGTTTAGATGGTGTAGGTGTGTTAGGTGTAATAGACTGTTTATAATGGGTTTAGATGGTGTAATGTGTATTAGGTGTAATAGAGTGTTTATAACAGGTTCAGATGGTGTAATGTGTATTAGGTGTAATAGACTGTTTATAACAGATTCAGATGGTGTAATGTGTATTAGGTGTAATAGAGTGTTTATAACAGGTTCAGATGATGTAATGTGTATTAGGTGTAATAGAGTGTTTATAACAGGTTTAGATGGTGTAATGTGTATTAGGTGTAATAGACTGTTTATAACAGGTTCAGATGGTGTAATGTGTATTAGGTGTAATAGAGTGTTTATAACAGGTTGAGATGGTGTAATGTGTATTAGGTGTAATAGAGTGTTTATAACAGGTTCAGATGGTGTAATGTGTATTAGATGTAATAGAGTGTTTATAACAGGTTGAGATGGTGTAATGTGTATTAGGTGTAATAGAGTGTTTATAACAGGTTGAGATGGTGTAATGTGTATTAGGTGTAATAGAGTGTTTATAACAGGTTCAGATGGTGTAATGTGTATTAGGTGTAATAGAGTGTTTATAACAGGTTCAGATGGTGTAATGTGTATTAGGTGTAATAGACTGTTTATAACAGGTTCAGATGGTATAATGTGTATTAGATGTTCTCTCACTTAAAGAAGTCCTCCTTGCAGTACACACTCCCAGAGCGGGAGAAGCAGCGGTCAGCCAGCAGTGTGTGACAGTCTGAGCATTTCAGACACTGAGCGTGCCAGTGCCGGTCCAGAACCTTCAGGATGAACTTATCCAGGATCGTCTGGCTGCAGCCTGCACACTCCGGCAGCTCTACACACACACACACACACACACACACACACACACACACACACACACACAGAAAGTAAGAGAAGGAAATATTATTAATTGCAATAATTTACCTGCTTTAATTATTAACTTTAATTAGTTCAGACTGAACACTTTACACCCAACACTTTACACCCAACACTTTACACCCAACACTTTACACTGAACACTTTACACTGAACACTTTACACTCAACACTTTACACTCATCACTTTACACTCATCACTTTACACTCATTACTTTACACTGAACACGTTATGCTGAACATCACTGAAACATGCTGCATCTCTCTTTCACTTAATTTCTGTCTGAATCTCTGTTGATGTGACGTGTGTGTGTGTGTGTGTGTGTGTGTGTGTGTGTGTGTGTGTGGATTACTTTGTGTCAGCCTATAGTCCAGAATACATAGTAAAATTCATTATGCTATGATAGGCTGTATTTAATTATGTATTATTATACGCTGCATTTTAAATATGGACATTATTACTGGTGTAATAACATTATTATTACACCTGCAGACCAACCTGATACCATGATACATAATAAATAGTATATTAATAAAATACATGGCAATGATTATATTTATAGAAAATATACTATTATCATTATTATATTATATTATATTATATTATTATTATTATTATTATTATGAACAATACATACAACAAACAACAACAACAACAACAACAATAATAATAGCAATAACATACTTAAATATTGTAATGTTTTTGTGTGTAATACATTCATACATAGTGTCTCTGTCTGTAGTGTGTGTGTGTGTCTGTGTGTGTGTAATACACTGCATTAGTGCCATAAGCATTTTTCCTTGTGTAATAACATTGTTATTACAATAATTTCCTGTGTATAATATATATATATGTTATTATTATTATTGTTGTTGTTATTATTGTATGTAATAAATGTATATAGAGTGTGTTTCTGTCTGTAGATGTGTATGCAGTGTGTGTATGCAGTGTGTGTATGCAGTGTGTGTTTGAAGTGTGTGTATGCAGTGTGTGTTTGAAGTGTGTGTATGCAGTGTGTTTATGCAGTGTGTGTTTGTGTTTGAAGTGTGTGTATGCAGTGTGCGTATGAAGTGTGTGTTTGAAGTGTGTGTATGCAGTGTGTGTATGCAGTGTGTGTATGAGGCGTGTGTATGCGGTGTGTGTATGCAGTGTGTGTATGAGGTGTGTGTATGAGGTGTGCGTATGCAGTGTGTGTATGAGGCATGTGTATGCGGTGTGTGTATGCAGTGTGTGTATGAGGTGTGTGTATGCAGTGTGCGTATGAAGTGTGTGTTTGAAGTGTGTGTATGCAGTGTGTGTATGCAGTGTGTGTATGAGGCGTGTGTATGAGGTGTGTGTATGAGGTGTGCGTATGCAGTGTGTGTATGAGGCATGTGTATGCAGTGTGTGTATGAGGCATGTGTATGCGGTGTGTGTATGCAGTGTGTGTATGAGGTGTGTGTATGCAGTGTGTGTATGAGGTGTGTGTATGCAGTGTGTGTATGAGGTGTGTGTATGAGGTGTGTGTATGCAGTGTGTGTATGAGGTGTGTGTATGAGGTGTGTGTATGCAGTGTGTGTATGAGGTGTGTGTATGAGGTGTGTGTATGCAGTGTGTGTATGAGGTGTGTGTATGAGGTGTGTGTATGCAGTGTGTGTATGAGGTGTGTGTATGCAGTGTGTGTATGAGGTGTGTGTATGAGGTGTGTGTATGAGGTGTGTGTATGCAGTGTGTGTATGCAGTGTGTGTATGAGGTGTGTGTATGAGGTGTGTGTATGCAGTGTGTGTATGCAGTGTGTGTATGAGGTGTGTGTATGAGGTGTGTGTATGAGGTGTGTGTATGCAGTGTGTGTATGAGGTGTGTGTATGAGGTGTGTGTATGAGGTGTGTGTATGCAGTGTGTGTATGCAGTGTGTGTATGAGGTGTGTGTATGAGGTGTGTGTATGAGGTGTGTGTATGCAGTGTGTGTATGCAGTGTGTGTATGAGGTGTGTGTATGAGGTGTGTGTATGAGGTGTGTGTATGGTCTGCTCTGGTTTAAGTGCTCTAATCGATCAGAGATTAGAAAAACACCACACGCGCAAATATGAGCTTTGTTATTTATAATCAATAACACAATCAGCAGCACAGACACGAGCCTGTACATTCTGAACACGGGCACACACACCGAAACACACACACTCACACGCTGAAACACACACACACACCGAAACACACACACTCACACGCTGAAACACACACACACACCGAAACACACACACTCAGACGCTGAAACACACACACACACTCACACACCGAAACACACACACTCACGCGCTGAAACACACACACTCACACGCCGAAACACACACACACACTCACACGCTGAAACACACACACACACACGCTGAAACACACACACACTCACGCTGAAACACACACACACACTCACACGCTGAAACACACACACACTCACGCTGAAACACACACACACTCACGCTGAAACACACACACACACTCACACGCTGAAACACACACACACTCACGCTGAAACACACACACACTCACACGCTGAAACACACACACACTCACGCTGAAACACACACACACACTCACACGCTGAAACACACACTCACACGCTGAAACACACCAGAGAGCTGCTAAACCTGGAGACTGAATATGAACACAATAATCCGTTCACACCCCACACACACCTACCCACCACACACACACACCCCCCACACACACCTACCCACCACACACACCCACCACACACACCCCACACACACCTACCCACCACGCACACCCACCACACACACACCACACACACCCCACACACACCTACCCACCACACACACACACACCCCACACACACCTACCCACCACACACACCCACCACACACACCCCACACACACACACCCCACACACACCTACCCACCACACACACCCACCACACACACCCCACACACACCTACCCACCACACACACACCCCACACACACCTACCCACCACACACACACACACCCCACACACACCTACCAACCACACACACCCACCACACACACCTACCCACCACACACACCCACCACACACACATACCCACCACACACACCCACCACACACACCTACCCACCACACACACACACACACCACACACACCTACCCACCACACACACACACCCACCCACCACACACACACCTACCCACCACACACACACCTACCCACCACACACACCTACCCACCACACACACCACACACACACACCTGCCCACCACACCCCTCACTGATGCACACACTCCTGTTCCTCCCCGCAGCTGCAGGTTATCATAATAGATCAGATCGGTTGAGTGTCGGTGCGCGCGCGGTGATCAGACACTGATACTGAGATCTGAGACAGAGACAGAAACTAATCCGGATCAAATTCATATTCATATCAGTGATTTAATAATAACAGCAGAGTCTAACAGCACTGTCAGTGGATTATTATTATTATTATTATTACTGTTGTTATTACTGTTATTATTATTATTATTATTATTATTATTATTATTGTTATTATTAGCGTTAGTATTATTACTAATAATCAGCACGCGGTAATGTATTATTTGGAACTGTTGCTGCTCGCGCCGTCTGCACGCTCGTGCCCCTGTCTGGCTGCTGCAGCTTTAACTCTCTCAGCTCACAGCCGGAACCCCGTTTACCCGAACTGCACAGAACCCTTTAAAGGTTCTAAAAGAGCTCAGCAGATACAGATCCCCCTACCTGAAGAACCCTCAGACCAGCCAGGTGTTCCGCCCAGAATCACTGCCTTTACTGAAGACATACACTGGATATGATTATTTATAATAACAGTAATAATAACAGTAATTATAACAGTAATAATAACAGTAATAATAATAGTAATTATAACAGTAATAATAACAGTAATAATAATAGTAATTATAACCGTAATCATAACAGTAATAATAATAGTAATTATAACAGTAATAATAACAGTAATTATAACAGTAATAATAATAGTAATAATAATAGTAATTATAACAGTAATTATAACAGTAATAATAATAGTAATTATAACAGTAATAATAACAGTAATAACAATATTAATAACAGTAATTATAACCGTAATAATAACAGTAATTATAACAGCAATAATAACAGCAATAATAACAACAGTAATTATAAAAATAATAATAACAGTAATAACAATAATAAATCATAAGTAATAAGTCAAATCATAAGTAATATCTCTAAAAACACAAGCAGCTCTAATTAACGCCCTCAGTATAAAACAAGAATATATTTAATAACAATAACCATCATATTAATATACATAATAATAACAAACAAAATGATAAACATTACAATCTCCAATTACACTGATGACGTAAATAATAAATAAATAGTATTAAACGACGATGTCTAGTAACACTAATACAAATTATATTATCTCTAATAACTCTAATAACATGAATAAACATGAATAATACCACAAATATTAAACATGAATATAAAAAAACAACAATGGCGTTCATCATCATCATAATAATAATAATTAAGAAGAAATAAACAGGAAGGAAGGTCTCTAATAACCATAATGACTCTAATAATAAATAGTAACACCACAAACATTAAACGTTCATATTTATAATAATAATAATAATAATAATAATAGTGCAAACAGTAAATGTGCATTGATATTACATGCGGTTGGAGCTGAATATTATCGACCATTAATATCAGATTAATATGACACTATATTCTTCTTCTTATTATTATTATTATTACTATTATTATTA
>NC_132883.1:1179014-1216514 GCF_030463535.1 Salminus brasiliensis
CTGACAGTGTCTGTCCATTTATTTAATTAGTTGTGGCTCATTTACATAAATCCTGGACATTTAAATAAACAAAATGCCTTAAATAACCCAACTTTTGTCATAAATATATATATATATATATATATATATATATATATATATATATATATATATATATATATATATACATATATAATATTTAATATAATAGCTAGAGGAGTAATGATTTCTGAGGGATAAATAAATTCATATCTGTGATATTAGCTGATGTAACTCAGTAGAATGAAGCTGCTGTTTGAGCTCTGCACTGGTTTTATCACCATATTTACATTTACATTATTGTTATTATTATAAGTATATAATTATATTCTAAGTATATAATATTATATTGTAATGAATAAAGAATATAATGCATAATGATGCAGCCCAACTATTTTCAGCACTCTCCTTCTACAGGAAGCCCAGTACTCCCAGTACTCCCAGTACTCCCAGTCTCCAGCTCCTGGTATATCTGATCAGTTCTTCATCAGAGTGAATCAGGTGAGCTGCTGGTGGAGCTGAACATTCTTCATCCTTCTTCATCTTCATCAGTGCCTCCTTCAGCCTGCCTGTTACACACAACGCTAAAAGCCTGAGAACCACATCTAGATTCATCAAATGCAAATGCCTGATTTTAATATTCATAATGTAATTTAATTTAACTTCCCTGCGTTCAGGCTGAGGACGCTGGAGCAGAGATGCATTTTAGAATTTCTCTCTATAAATATATATTATATTATAATGTAATATTATATTTTATAATATTATAATATTATATAAAATATAATATTTGTAATTATATATTATGTGCAATTGTAACTGTATATAATAAGAGTAAGAATAAGAATAATAATGTTATGTGTGGAAGGGGGTTCCCCTTCCCCTTACTCTGGGGTAAGAGTGAGGTGGAAGGGGGTTACTCTGGGGTAAGAGTGAGGTGGAAGGGGGTTACTCTGGGGTAAGAGTGAGGAGGAAGGGGGTTACTCTGGGTAAGAGTGAGGTGGAAGGGGGTTACTCTGGGTAAAAGTGAGGTGGAAGGGGGTTACTCTGGGGTAAGAGTGAGGTGGAAGGGGGTTACGCTGGGTAAGAGTGAGGTGGAAGGGGGTTACTCTGGGGTAAGAGTGAGGTGGAAGGGGGTTATGCTGGGGTAAAAGTGAGGTGGAAGGGGGTTACTCTGGGTAAGAGTGAGGTGGAAGGGGGTTACGCTGGGTAAGAGTGAGGTGGAAGGGGGTTACTCTGGGTAAGAGTGAGGTGGAAGGGGGTTACGCTGGGGTAAGAGTGAGGTGGAAGGGGGTTACTCTGGGTAAGAGTGAGGTGGAAGGGGGTTACTCTGGGGTAAGAGTGAGGAGGAAGGGGGTTACTCTGGGGTAAGATTGAGGTGGAAGGGGGTTACTCTGGGGTAAGAGTGAGGTGGAAGGGGGTTACTCTGGGTAAGAGTGAGGTGGAAGGGGGTTACTCTGGGTAAGAGTGAGGTGGAAGGGGGTTACGCTGGGTAAGAGTGAGGTGGAAGGGGGTTACTCTGGGGTAAGAGTGAGGTGGAAGGGGGTTACTCTGGGTAAGAGTGAGGTGGAAGGGGGTTACTCTGGGGTAAGAGTGAGGTGGAAGGGGGTACACAACACCCCCCTCCTTTCCCATCTGCAGTGTGTGTTTATGTATGAGGGGGAGGAGTCAGGCAGTAAAATGAGATGAAGTTGACCCTTTAATTTGAATGTGACCCCGTTTACCTTCAGGTTTAGGGTTCAGTGTAGAATCTGGGGTGTCTGTACGGGGGAGGGGTCAGTGGGGGGCTGGGATCTGATAAGCAGATCATACATTAACCCTTTTCATCTCTTAATTAATTTGCTCTCATTACACACACACACACACACACACACACACACACACACAGACGCAGTGTGTTATTACGGTCAGGCTGAAAATGTGTCAGAGCTGTGAACTCTGTGGATACGCTATATGGACAAAAGTATTGGGACACCTGCTCATTTATTGTTTCTTCTGAAAGCAAGGGTTAAAGCGTTATTAATATTCACCCTAATGAGAGATTGTAGCTCCACCTCCTCAGTGTATATCACAATACCTACATTTAGAGCGTTATTAATATTCACCCTAATGAGAGACTGTAGCTCCGCCTCCTCAGTGTATATCACAATACCTACATTTAGAGCGTTATTAATATTCACCCTAATGAGAGACTGTAGCTCCGCCTCCTCAGTGTATATCACAATACCTACATTTAGAGCGTTATTAATATTCACCCTAATGAGAGACTGTAGCTCCTCCTCCTCAGTGTATATCACAATACCTACATTTAGAGCGTTATTAATATTCCCCCTAATGAGAGACTGTAGCTCCGCCTCCTCAGTGTATATCACAATACCTACATTTAGAGCGTTATTAATATTCCCCCTAATGAGAGACTGTAGCTCCGCCTCCTCAGTGTATATCACAATACCTACATTTAGAGAGTTATTAATATTCACCCTAATGAGAGACTGTAGCTCCGCCTCCTCAGTGTATATCACAATACCTACATTTAGAGAGTTATTAATATTCACCCTAATGAGAGACTGTAGCTCCTCCTCCTCAGTGTATATCACAATACCTACATTTAGAGCGTTATTAATATTCACCCTAATGAGAGACTGTAGCTCCGCCTCCTCAGTGTATATCACAATACCTACATTTAGAGCGTTATTAATATTCACCCTAATGAGAGACTGTAGCTCCGCCTCCTCAGTGTATATCACAATACCTACATTTAGAGTTATTAATATTCACCCTAATGAGAGACTGTAGCTCCTCCTCCTCAGTGTATATCACAATACCTACATTTAGAGCGTTATTAATATTCACCCTAATGAGATACTGTAGCTCCGCCTCCTCAGTGTAGATCACAATACCTACATTTAGAGCGTTATTAATATTCACCCTAATGAGATACTGTAGCTCCGCCTCCTCAGTGTAGATCACAATACCTACATTTAGAGCGTTATTAATATTCACCCTAATGAGAGACTGTAGCTCCGCCTCCTCAGTGTATATCACAATACCTACATTTAGAGCGTTATTAATATTCACCCTAATGAGAGACTGTAGCTCTGCTAGAAAGTTCACTGTCCCAACAGCAACCATAAAGGGTCAAAAACACAGCTAACTCAGTCACATGACTAATTATAATTATAACATTAATGGTGCATTAAATGCTGTATTCTCCCTCCATTTCAAAAGAAACAATGAATGAGCAGGTGTCCCAATACTTTTGTCTATACGCTCTCTGGGACTCCCGGACACTGGCGTATGACTGTGGCATCACCGGGGACAGAACAGAGCCAACACTTAGATAGCTGCACCACTCAGGAGCCCTAATCAGCTCTGATTGGCTACCCATCAGATCCACAGCGCATCTCCAGGAATTCTCAAACCCTCGATTCCCTAAAGCCATCTCTTTAAAAGCAGCAGCAGCTGGCGAAGGCCGGGATGCAGAAAGGTCCCGGGGGGGTTTGGAGGGGTGGAGGAGCTCCAGGAAAAAAAAAACAACAAACCAAAACAAAACAGAACATAAAGCTCAAGATCAATCGGCGTGTCCTTCAGAGGAGCGTGTAATCCAGCGCACTTCAAACCCCCGGCCCCAACGCGCCCGGCCCACTTCCAAGTGTGCGCGAGAAGAGACCCTGAAAGCCGATTGCGTTTTAATAAAGTTTATTAGGGGGTGGGAGCTAATCCTGCCAGTAATCTCCCACAGCCCCAAAGGAAAGCAGGATTACTCACTTGCCGTAATCCCAATGAAATTGTTCGGATTTAGCCGGTGCTGCCGAGCAGATGGCAACAGGCTCATTCACCTATACGTCCGGAACGGGTCACACCCCACCCACACTCCCTCCACAACACCCTCCAAAACACCCTCCAAAACACAACACAACAGAGAAACCTCCCACGTACAGTTTACCCTCCAGTTTATCCCGACTGCAGTGGTGTTTCCTTCTTTAGCTAAAGCTAATGTCGCTAACAAGTAGCGGAAGCAAATCATCACCAGTTAACAGAAGTGCAGGCCGGAGCCACCAGCCCTCAGTGCAGCTCACAGAGAGCTCCGATTCCACATGCTGATCCACTGTTTACTGACCAACAAGGACCTAAAGCCCACCGCTAATCTCAGAGAGTGGGGGGTGGGCTATTTAACTTAACTACAGCAGACATCACTCCAGTATTTGGGAAGCACCGATCCGGCTTTTTCAGTTCTGATACCGATACGATACATAAACTTTACAAATCGATACTCAATACCAGTCCGATACCACTGCTGAATTAATGAACTGTATACCTCACCATGAGGGAGAGACCTATTCAATTTAATGTGTGCAATAACTCTGGGGCAATAACTTTCCATATTTATTATTGCAGTTATTACCACTATACCACTTTACTAAATTCCTATACATTTACATTTCAAGGTTTTTTTTTCTCTTTGTTCTAAATTTATTTTATACAGTTTTTATTTATGGAGTGTTTATTTTATACCGTTTTTATATTATAGAGTGTTTATTTATAGTGTTTATGGAGTGTTTCTTTTATAGTGTTTCTTTTATAGTGTGTTTATTTATGGCGTTTCTTTTACGGAGTATTTATTTTATAGTGTGTTATAGTGTTTATTCTTACACAAACAGTTGCAGCTGTAACAACTGTAATTTCCCTCCTGGGATCAATGAAATATTTCTGATTCTGAGCCTTAAGGCAGCAGGATTAACTTAAACATTACTTTATATAACAAATTAACACAGATATAAATCTACTAAATTACCATTTGTCATTTATTTATTTGCACATCCAGCTAATTGTGTTAATATCGGGACCGATATCCGATCCTAATATCGGATCGGTGCATCTCTGCCCAGTATCTGGCTGTGGACACACACACACACACACACACACACACACACACACACACACACACACACACACACACACACACACACACACACACACACTTAACAAAAATATCTTTATTATCATCCAAACAGAAAGCAGCTCCACTGGAAACACACACTGATGATTCAACACAGGACCCAGATACATGACGCACTCTGATTGGACAGCTGTGGTGACTAGTGACTGGATCCGGGTTTCAAACGCTCCAAAAAAGTCCAGAGTGGGAATGTAACACAGGTCAGACTCTCCAGCGGTCACTGCTCACAAGACTGGAATCACTTTTCCATTATTTAAACCAATTAATATCCAGGATTAAGTTCCAATAACATGAATATACAGAATTTATTATTAAAAGGATACCAAGGATAATTCTAAATGTCAAAATATTTACAATTAATGTAATTAACATAAAAACCATGTAAAATTAACATTAATATGAATGAATAAAAAGAAAAAAAAGCTTTATGAATAATAATAATAATATCCAGAATGAATTTGTAATGAATAAAAATTCAGAATTAGGTTCAAATAATATTATTGAAGTTAACCTGGATATTAAAATATCACCAATATCCATAACTAAATCATGATAAAAAGCAACATCCAGAACTCATTTCTAACGCAAATACCAAAAATTAAAATGTTAATAATATTAATATCCAGAATAAATGTAATATTATTTTTACTACTGCAGTTAATGAAGCTTGAATGAAGCTTTACTAATATTAATATTTAGAATTAAGTTGATATATATAGAGTTTTTATTAAAAAGAAAATATTTTTCTTTTTCTGAATTATATATATATATATATATATATATATATATAGGTTTTTTTCTAATAACATGAATTAAAGTTCAAATTAAAGTTATTCTGGATATTAAAGATAACACCAAGAAAGGTATAACATCAAACAGCCAAAATGAAATTATAATAAACATAATACCAAGTATGAAATTGATACCAATAATACTTACAATCAGGTTTTAATAATATTAATATCCAGAATGAATTTTTAATAACACTAACATTCAGAATGAAGTGCTAATAAAATGAATATCAACAACGGGTTCAGTTTTAAAATGAAGATAAATTTCAGTGAGTAATAACTACAGACCAGGGGGGATATTACAGTCCCACTACATCCTTCCTAACTGAGCAAATATGAGAAGAAGTGATTCCAAACTTTCGAACAGCACTGTAGGCTCAGTCTGACTCAGTCTGACCACCCTGTCGAACAGACCCTTCAGGAGGGACGCCAGTGAAGAGAACGTCAATCAATCAGATGAATGAAAGGAGCTGTGGGGAAGCGGACCCGGCTCCTTTAAGAGCTCCTCAGCTATTTACTCCATTAAAAGCTGTCAATAAGTGAGCAGCCGCAGACCCCGCTAACGACACCCAGAGGGGCGCTTCACTCCAACAGTGTGGAAAGAGAGAGCGTGCGAGTGTTAGTGTGTGTTACACTCTTCAGAGATGTTGCTCCAGGCATTAAAATCAAACCAGCAAAGTCAAGCTTCTGATTCCCAGTCACACCAGTTAACAGACCAGTAATGAGGGGTGCTCTTCGCCCCCCCAGGAGAAAGCAATTAAAACACAAGTGGTTTAAAACATCTTCAGACTCCGAGGCGCTTCAGTGTGGTCACTTCAAATCAACCAAAAAAAAATAATAATAAAGTTTACACCGATCAGCCAGAACATTAACACCACTGCCAGGTGAAGCGTCAGCCTCTGCTGATCTGGGCCCAGTGGCTCCTGTCTGTTGAGGGGTGGATCTACATATTAGTCAGTGAATGAACGGTCAAGACAAGACAAGAACCAAACTGTGATGTTCTAGATAATGACTGGGTCAGAACATCTCCAGAACATCAGCAAGCAGGTCTTGTGGGGTGTTCCCTCCTGGTATGCAGTGGACAATATCTACCAAAAGTGCTGGCAACAGGGTCATGGGACCCTGAGACTCATTAATGCTCATGGATTGAGGCCCCGCCCACCTCACAACCTCACGGCCTTGGTGCCGGGACACCTTTAGAGGTCTACTGTAGTCCATACCTCAACAGGTCAGAGCTGCTTAGGTGGCCCAAGGAGGACCTACACAACATCAGGCAGGTAGTTTTAATGTTATGGCTGATTGGTGTATAAACCTCTTGGGAAGCTCTGATCGATTGGATGTCAATCAGCTTCTACACTGTATTAGAGAGTACTGTCAGACACTGGAATAGAACCGGTTGGTGTGATGGGTTATTGATATGTCATTTATTTTTAATAAAATTCTAAAATTCTTTGGTTGAGGATTTAGATTTGTTTATTTTACTGGATTAATAAAACAGTATTAGCTTGGTTTGGACGTCCCTCATCTTTACCCTGCTAAAAAAAACAAGCTCACTGCCAGATTTTGCTGGTAACTGGTGTCAAGTGGTCCAAGCTGGTCATCCAGGAAAAAAACATGCCCTATACTGGTAATCTCACTGGTTAAACTGGTTGGAATTTGACTAGAATAGTGACTCATTTGAGTTTGATGGTTTAGCTGGTCTATCAGCATGGCCAACTGGACCAAGTGGCTGACTAGTTAGGTCAAGCTGCTGGACCAACATGCTGGTCAATTTGTCTGGTCAAACTGGTTTCCTAGCCTGGTTAGTGGGTCAAAGTGGGTCATCTGGGCAGACCAGCTAAACCATCCAACTATGCTAGTCAATAACCAAGCTGGTGAACCATCTTAACCACCATAACCAGCTGTTTTTTCCAGCAGGGTACAAATAATAGGGACTGTAAAACCCCCAAATCGATACTGGACCCAATCAGAGCCTCCCTACTGAAAACCATCCCCATCACAGTATAGACAGCAACGTACAGGAGCTTCAGGGCAGTGCCACTTTCGCCCTGCGGAGGCGCCTCTTCAGTTTGAAGTACAGGTACATGGCCGAGAGGCACAGGGTGGACAGCAGATAGAACAGCACACACAGACTCACGTCCAACCTGGAAAAGCCCACACTGAGCAGAGACATCCAGCGCCTCTCCTGAGGCGGAGGGTACGGCTCCATGAGCAGCGCCTCCTGCTGGTCAAAGAGCTCCCGCTTCACCCTCCTTACGCTGTCCGACGGACGCTCTTCTGCCTCGTCCTGACGCTGCCGGACCATGGCGACCGCTCTGAGAGCTTTGGCTTTGTAGTGTTGATTGATGAAGGAGTCCAGGTCCACTATGTCTTCTTGAGGTTGTCGCAGCTTCATCCTCACTATGCCTGGCCGGCGCGGAACCCGTCCTCTGGCCCAGGACAGACGCTCCGGAGATGGGGTCTCGCCAACTGGCTTCTTGGCTGCTGGGTGTGGTTCTCCAACCTCTGCCGCCTCACCCATTGCTTCTGGCTCCTCTTCTTCAGCGGCCACAGCTGCTTCGTCCCCCTCTTCCTCCTAGGGATAAGAGTGGTTATTCAAATACACAGGCATGAACTCGTCTTTTGGAGCACTTTGGTGGTTCTAGACTGCCACGTCACCAAAAGCCATACCTGAAAAATAAGCCTGGTTTAAAGACGTAATTTCAGGTATTTGAATTGCAAAATAGGCTAAACGGCCATTCTTACTTCCTCCTCCTCCTCCTCCACCACCTCCTCTTCCTCCTGAGCTGGCTGTGCAGATGGGGTCTCCTGTGCTTCTCTGGCTCTCCTGCGGGTGGTGTCGTTCTGTTTTTGGGCTGCTTTGAGCAGCGCCTTCTGCTGGGCCACAGCCTCGCTCACCTCCTGCAGGTAATCTGGCAAGATGCGCTCAGCAGAGAAGTAGTCGTACAAGAAGTCCAGCACCTGGTCCTTGCTCCAGCTGTGCTCTCCGCCATTCTTCAGATCATGACAGCTGGGGCAGATCTCAGGGGTCGGCCACTGGACCTTTGGGAAGTGGGGGTCCTCGCTCAGAGCTCCTGGGAGACACAAACACAAACACAGTCTAGCTGAAAGGACAGTCAGCATGTTGAAGATCAGGCCAGTACTAGGCTGGAAAGGAAACCACGTCACAGGCCAGGAAGATCCGGCAACCAAGCACCAGACTAAAGTGAGACCAAGCACCAGACTGGAAGAGAGACCAAGCACCAGACTGGAAGAGAGACCAAGTATGCAGTTAGAAAAGAACCCAAGCTCCAGGCCAGGAGGATTCAGCATTAGACTAGAAAGGGAAAGCATTACTAGGCCAAACAGGAGACGAGAATGAAGATCAAGCATTGGCCAAGAAAGGAAAGTTCCAGGTCAAAAAGAAGTTCAAACTTCAGACCAGAGAGGCAACCAAGGTGTGGTCGAGAAGAGAGACCAAGCCACAGACCAAATGGAAAGCAAGCATCAGGGCCCCAGAGAGAAAATCAATGCTCAGGCTGGGAAGAAGACCATGCATCAGTTCAGAATGGCAACCAAGCTCTAGGCAAGAAAGGAAACCACGTCCCAGGCCAGGAAGATCCGGCAACCAAGCACCAAAAGACTAAAGGGAGACCAAGCAGAAGACTGGAAGAGAGACCAAGTAAGCTGTCAGAAAAAAACCCAAGCTCCAGGCCATGAAAAATCAGCATTAGACTAGAAAGACGAGGAAGGATGTAAAGGCCAAACAGGAGACGAGAATGAAGATCAGATCAGTCAAGAATCGGTCAAGAAAGAGAAGTTCCAGGTCAGAAGAATTTTAGACTTCCAGGCCCTGGAGCTTGGGCGAGAAAAGAGACTAAGCCACAGAGCAAATGGAAAGCAAGCATCAGGCCCCAGAGAGAAAACCAAGGTTTCAGGCTGGGAAGATCATCAAACATCAGGTCAGAATGGCAACCAAGCTCTTGGGTATAAAGGAGACCAATTGTCGGGCAATATCCAGGATAGGAAGATCATCCAGCATCAGACTAGAAGGAAGACCAACCCTCAACATCCACATCCCACAACCCTACTGTGGTGATACTGACCCTCATAACACAACAGGAGGGTTAAAGAGGGTTAAGTGATCCAGTACTTGATGGCGATGCTCAAAAGCCGATCTGCACCAAGAGCCCTTCCAGCTTTAAGTACGGCTCGGCTCGACCCGCCATCCTTTAAGATCCAGGAAGACGATCGTCCAGACTTTTTTCTGTCCTGCACCGAAGTGATGGACTAATTTCCCCTGGGTGTCCGAACAGCAGAGTCCAACGCTCGCTGTCTTCAAACCCAGACTGAAGACCCTCCTCTTCTGAGAGTACTCAGGCGAAGAGAAGAGTACTATGGTCTTCATATTGACTTGTGTTTAGTAGAGTCTAAGATTAGAGGATCTTTACATTTTAGTCTATTTAAACTAGCTGAGGCTGAACACAGGGATATCTGAATCTGTGTGTGTTAGTGTGAGTGTGTGTGTGTGTGTGTGTGTGTGAGTGAGACAGGTCTGAAGCGTGAGCAATAGGTGTGTGGGCTGTCCTGGGGGGTGTGGGGAAAGGGGTGAAGATAACAGATGAGGCTTGCAGATAGGACGACCCTTTCACACACTCTCTCTCTCACACACACACACACACACACACACACACACACACACACACACACACACACACACACACACACACACACACACACACACACACACACACACACACACACACACTCTGTGTCCGTCTGTCCTGCCGAGCTCCGCAAATTGACAGTGAAAGCAGCTCTTCCTGTAATGAAGTGAAATTCCTGTGCTTTACATGTGTTTCTCGGCTGCACACACACACACACACACACACACACACACACACACACACACACACACACACACGACTGAGGTGGATGTTGGTGATGCAGTGTCACACTGCGCTGTCACTCTCTGTTCTGTTCTCCCCCCAACATCCCATCAGCCCACCCTGCTGTTTATGTATGTGCTGCATTTCCCATAAGCCATATATCACATCACCCGCCAGAGCCACCCTGAGGGACAGTCTCCCTCCCCAACCCCCCAGACTCCACCCGCCTCCAGAGCTGTCAAACTGCTGCTTCTCACACTCACACACACACACACACACACACACACACACACACACACACACACACACACACACACACACACACACACACTTGCAGTCAGGTTAATGCAGGGCTAGAACACTGAAAACAGCATCCGTTATCTAGAACTCAACCCATCACTACCTAATCAATATCTTCTAATCAACCTGATTAATGTTTAATATCTATTTACATTACATCATTTATGTGCATCATTACTGTTCTGCAAAACCCTCACATCTCCAAAACAGCAGCTTTACAGGATGAGGGAAAACACATGTGACTGGGGTGCAAAAGGTTTGTGCACCCTTCTTATGCTACAACTACACAAATACCATAGTAACACCCAACCAATCACAGCAGCACCCTCTCTCAACCACCAAACTATCTAGATACCACCTTTGAGTAACACCATGGTGACCACCTAGCAACATTATAGCACTTCGGACAAACAATATTCAGCCGGGGGTTTCTGTACAGACGAGTTCACAGCCCAGTAGCACCTCACCTGAGTCACCATAGTAACCACCTGGAATGTCACAGCAACGTCCTAGCAACCACCTGAAATACCACCAAGCAACACTATAGCAATAGCAGACACATTAGGACCCGCCTAGCAACCATTTATGAACCACCTGAAATACCACAGCAACCGCTTCACAAACACTAAAGTTGCACCCTTGTGACCAAGTTGGAACACCCTGGCAACCGGCTGGACGTGAGACTGACCCATTTATCTGTTACCTTTAGCATGGTTTAGGTACGTTCTCTCATCAATGTAATTAGCTCATTTATTAATTTCATAATTATCTTGAGTCTTGATGTTCCAGATACCACAGCAGGACACCTTCAGAGCTCTTGCGGAGTCCATGCCTTGATGGATCAGAGCTATTTTGGCGGCACAAGGGGACCCTAGACAATCTTAGGCCGGTGGTTTTAATGTTAAGGCTAATGTTTTCCATCAGTGTTATAATTTACTCATTATACATACCATAATAATTACTAATTATAAATACTAATAATACATATATAATAATACATACTAATGCCATAAATATAAAAAACAGAACTGTATATTTAAAAATGATAAAAAAAAGTAAATATAAAACAATAGCTACTCATGACGACATAAATAAATAAATCTACTAACCCTACTAATAATTGTATATGTCCAAAACCAAAAAAATTGCTGCTGCTAATTTTATATATTCAAAAAGAATCAATAATTCCACACACACACACACACACACACACACACACACACACGTGTGTATATATATCAAATTAGTTTATAATGATTTCATATATTTTTAATATATAACTAATAACTGCATACAGAAATAGCTACTAACAATAAACACAACAATCCTATACATAAATAGAATATATACTACTAATATACATTATATATACGTATAAAATCACTACTAATAACTGTATTAGTATTATTTGTTATTTGTGGGGAAGAATAAAGAAAGTGGAAGTGGTGTGAGAGTGTTAGCGGTGAGCGATCAGGGGGTTTGTCAGTGGCCGTGTCCCTGGGGGTGTTTTTTTTTTGGGGGGGGGGGGGGGGGGGTTAAATTGTCCAACAGCGTTACAAACAGGCCTTTGTCCACGCTCCAGCGGCTGCTAAACACACACACACTCTACGACCCTCAGACACACACTCTACAGCAGCTCTCAGGAGACCAGTCACCGCAACAAAGGGGGCGTGAGGAGGGAGGGAGGCCACACACACACACCCCTGCTTCTTAATCTCTCTCCATGGTTAACATAGCGGCGTGTGTGTGTGTGTGTGCGTGTGTGTGTGTGTGTGTCGGGCGCGTGCCACCTGCTGTCATGCACGTCTGGGGAATTGGGAGGAGACACTGTTGCCATATCAATTATCAAGCAGCAGGAAGAAGCCCCTGGAGACGCGCACACACATGCCGAACACACACACACTTAATCGGCTGGAGTGTTTGAGGCACTGGGGGGGGGGGGGGGGGGGGCATCGGGGGTGTGTTGTCGGGACGGGGTTCTGATTATTTATATTCATGACTCTGTGGACGCCCAAAGGAACAGGCAGGAGATGATTCTGAGCAACAAGTGAATTAACGGAGTGCGATGAGAGCGGACATTAACACCACTGAACTCCCACTGAGATAGCACACACACACACACACACACACACACACACACACACACACACACACACACACACACACACACACACACACACACACACCAGAGTGTATTCAGTAAGTGAATAAATGAGCTGTAACGCTGACTTTCAGTCTAAACCTCATTTCTTGTTTAGGGGACAAAGGACAGGCTGAGGATCTATAACTAAAATCTGAAACGTAAAGAAAGAAAACTGAGATTTTAAAAATGATTGTGTAAAATTATGCTTTCTTTTTTTTATATACAAGAAAATAAGAAATTAAAATGTTAAAAGTTATTCTGAATTAGTTCTGGCAGCCCTGGCAATAATAACAATAATAATAATAATAATATAATAATAATAATAATATATTATTATTATATGAGCATCAGTGAACCTTGGACGCCAATCACCCAGTCACCGGTTCACTGAGTTGTCCTTCCTTGGAGCACTTTTGGTAGGTACTGACCACTGCATACCGGGAGAAAACACCACCCACAGGGCCTGCTTGCTGATGTTCTGGAGATGTTCTGACCCAGTCATTATCTAGAACATCACAGTTCGGTTCTTGTCAAAGTGTCTCAGATTCTTACGTTTGTCCATTTTTCCTGCTTCATCACCTTCATCATCTTCAAGACCTGACCCTTCACTCACTGCCTAATATGTAGATCCACCCCTCGGCAGACAGGAGCCACTGGACCCAGATCAGTGCTGTTCACTTCAGCGGTCAGTGGTTGTATTGTTAGGGCTGATCAGTGCATATACACACACTCACTCAGTACTGATCAGAGGTTTAGTTCCCTCAACCATCTACCGCCAGAGAGAGAGCGAGCGACAAGCGAGAGAGAGAGAGAGAGAGAGAGAGAGAGAGAGAGAGAGAGAGATAGAGATAGAGAGAGAGAGAGAGAGAGAGAGAGAGAGAGAGATAGAGAGAGAGAGATAGCTAGCTGGTGTGGGACAGCTGGTGTCTGCCCAGAGGATCACCAAATTAAAGGGATTTACTTTGAGGCAGTGTGGGAAGAGAATGGTCAGCAGGTCACAGTGCATTTATGTCCTTTACAATGGTCTAATTTCAGCTCTTTAATTGAGTTAGATCGGGATACAGTACCATACTTTCACTATAGTACAGTTTCAGCTCTTTAATTGAGTTAGATTGGGATACAGTACCATACTTTCACTATAGTACAGTTTCAGCTCTTTAACGGAGTTAGATTGAGATACAGTACCATACTTTCACTATAGTACAGTTTCAGCTCTTTAATTGAGTTAGATTGGGATACAGTAACATACTTTCACTATAGTACAGTTTCAGCTCTTTAATTGAGTTAGATTGGGATACAGTACCATACTTTCACTATATTACAGTTTCAGCTCTTTAATTGAGTTAGATTGGGATACAGTACCATACTTTCACTATAGTACAGTTTCAGCTCTTTAATTGAGTTAGATTGGGGTACAGTACCATACTCTTACTATAGTACAGTTTCAGCTCTTTAATTGAGTTAGATTGGGATACAGTACCATGCTTTCACTATAGTACAGTTTCAGCTCTTTAATTGAGTTAGATTGGGATACAGTACCATGCTTTCACTATAGTACAGTTTCAGCTCTTTAACTGAGTTAGATTAGGATACAGTACCATACTTTCACTATAGTACAGTTTCAGCTCTTTAATTGAGTTAGATTGAGATACAGTACCATACTTTCACTATAGTACAGTTTCAGCTCTTTAATGGAGTTAGATTGAGATACAGTACCATACTTTCACTATAGTACAGTTTCAGCTCTTTAATGGAGTTAGATTGAGATACAGTACCATACTTTCACTATAGTACAGTTTCAGCTCTTTAATGGAGTTAGATTGAGATACAGTACCATACTTTTACTATAGTACAGTTTCAGCTCTTTAATTGAGTTAGATTGGGATACAGTACCATGCTTTCACTATAGTACAGTTTCAGCTCTTTAACGGAGTTAGATTGAGATACAGTATCATACTTTCACTATAGTACAGTTTCAGCTCTTTAACTGAGTTAGATCGGGATACAGTACCATACTTTCACTATAGTACAGTTTCAGCTCTTTAATTGAGTTAGATCGGGATACAGTACCATACTTTCACTATAGTACAGTTTCAGCTCTTTAATTGAGTTAGATCAGGATACAGTACCATACTTTCACTATAGTACAGTTTCAGCTCTTTAATGGAGTTAGATTGGGATACAGTACCATACTTTCACTATAGTACAGTTTCAGCTCTTTAATTGAGTTAGATTGAGATACAGTACCATACTTTCACTATAGTACAGTCTCAGCTCTTTAATTGAGTTAGATCGGGATACAGTACCATACTTTCACTATAGTACAGTTTCAGCTCTTTAATTGAGTTAGATCGGGATACAGTACCATACTTTTACTATAGTACAGTTTCAGCTCTTTAATTGAGTTAGATCGGGATACAGTACCATACTTTCACTGTAGTACAGTTTCAGCTCTTTAATTGAGTTAGATTGGGATACAGTACCATACTTTCACTATAGTACAGTTTCAGCTTCACTAACAGTGCTTATATATTATAATAGTTCACAAGGTTAAAGGTCCTCACTTCTGCACATGCAGAACTCACCTGCCAGGCGGTTGTTGACCTGGTTGTGTCGGGACCACAGCCACCAAACGGCGGTGGCTGGCGTTTTCACACTATTAAGGCTCTCCTGAGCCATGCTCTCAAAGTGCGTGGCACACGGCCGACATCCGAAAAAACTGCTCACATACTGCCTCATCGACTGCAGAACCTCCAGAGCATCTACAAGAGATAGAGATAAAGAGAGAGAGAGCACATTACAGCCCTATTATTTAAACACCGTGCATCCATCAAGAACCGAAGCTTGGTTTATACAGTAGTTAAAACATAATGGCAACACCTTTGCAACCACCTGGTATACCATAGTAACATCCAGAGATACCACTGCAAACAAAAAACAAATCGTTCTTCACATGAACAAGCACCCTCAACCCTCGCCCAGTCCCTTTACCCCCAGCGAGCGTGCACCCTCGACCTGTCCCTTTACCCCCAGCGAGCGCGCACCCTCGCCCAGTCCGTTTAACCCCCAGCGAGCGCGCACCCTCGCCTAGTCCGTTTAACCCCCAGCGAGCGCGCACCCTCGCCCAGTCCCTTTAACCCCCAGCGAGCGCGCACCCTCGCCCAGTCCCTTTAACCCCCAGAGAGCTCGCACCCTCGCCCAGTCCCTTTAACCCCCAGAGAGCTCGCACCCTCGCCCAGTCCCTTTAACCCCCAGAGAGCGCGCACCCTCGCCCAGTCCCTTTAACCCCCAGAGAGCTCGCACCCTCGCCCAGTCCCTTTAACCCCCAGAGAGCGCGCACCCTCGCCCAGTCCCTTTAACCCCCAGCGAGCTCGCACCCTCGCCCTGTCCCTTTAACCCCCAGCGAGCTCGCACCCTCGCCCTGTCCCTTTAACCCCCAGCGAGCTCGCACCCTCGCCCTGTCCCTTTAACCCCCAGAGAGCTCGCACCCTCGCCCTGTCCCTTTAACCCCCAGAGAGCGCGCACCCTCGCCCAGTCCCTTTAACCCCCAGCGAGCTCGCACCCTCGCCCTGTCCCTTTAACCCCCAGAGAGCGCGCACCCTCGCCCAGTCCCTTTAACCCCCAGAGAGCTCGCACCCTCGCCCTGTCCCTTTAACCCCCAGAGAGCTCGCACCCTCGCCCTGTCCCTTTAACCCCCAGCGAGCGCGCACCCTCGCCCTGTTCCTTTACCCCCAGCGAGCGCGCACCCTCGCCCTGTTCCTTTACCCCCAGCGAGCGCGCACCCTCGCCCTGTTCCTTTACCCCCAGCGAGCGCGCACCCTCGCCCTGTTCCTTTACCCCCAGCGAGCGCGCACCCTCGCCCTGTTCCTTTACCCCCAGCGAGCGCGCACCCTCGCCCTGTTCCTTTACCCCCAGCGAGCGTGCACCCTCGCCCTGTTGGGAACCTGGGAAAGAGGTTAATCCATCATCTGCCAGTACTGATGTGCACGGGCAGACACACACACCAGAGAGTGCGTGTGTGTGGTTTTAATAAATAAATAAATACCTGACCTGTACGGAGAGTGTACGGGGTCAGTTTAGTGGAGCGATTATTTTTCTGGTGGACAGAGAGCTAATCCAGGGCACCACAGCAGACAGATGGACACACACACACACACACACACACACACACACACACACACACACACACACACACACACACACACACACACACACACACACACACACACACAGCCCCCATCCCCACTGTAAGTTGCTGGATTAAGAGTGAGTAGAGCTTTTATTAACCCTGCAGTTACACTAAAGTAAACCAAACCCCTCCAACAGTGTGTGTGTGTGTGTGTGTGTGTGTGGGGGGGGGGGTTACAGGACTTTAATACAGTCACTTATGGGGGTGTGAGAGGGGGAGGGGGAATCGTTAAGGGGGGCAGGGGGGGATATTGTGGGTTTTTTTGTAACTCTCTGACCTCTCCCTTTTCTTTACATACACTCATTCATCCGTGTCTGCAGACCCACTTCACACACTGTCCAGTACGCCTGACCTGAGTACAGATAAAATACTAACTCTGTGTGTATGCTCTAACTGTTATGGACAAAAGTATTGGGACACCTGCTCATTCATTGTTTCTTCTGAAATCAAGGGTATTAAAATAGTTTCTCCTGCTGTCTCTCTGCTGTCCTGGGAAGAAGACTTTCTACTAGATTTTGGAGGAGGAGCATTGCTGTGAGGATTTGATTGGATGATCACCACCCCACCTCATCATCCACAACTCATCCCATTCAAAAGTACTGGATGGAGCTCCACCACCATCATTCCAGAGAACACAGTTCCTCCACTGCTCCACAGCTCCTCAATGCTGGGGGGCTTTATACCCCTCTAGCCCACGCCTGGCATTATTGGGCAGCATGGAGTCAGTAGGCTCATCAGTGTTGATCTGCTCCAGAGAGTCCTATTGTATTGGCAGTACTTCTCTGCAGGGACTAGACAAGCTGTGATTGTGCTCCATTTAGAATCTTTGGCTGAAGAAACAATAAAGAAGCAGGTGTCCCAATACTTTTGGGACCACATAGTCCATATAGGAAAACTTAAAACTTGAGACCGACCAGTGTGTGATCAGTGAGAGAGTACCTGTGCTTCCCGAGGCTTTGGCCTGCACGGTCAATACGTGAAAGAGAGTCCAGACGGCACAGGGATAACCACGATACTGAGGCTGCGACCCCTGACAACCAACCCACCTCACACCTGCAGGGAGGACCGCATCACCACTCTGAAACACACACACACACACACACACACACACACACACACACACACACACACACACACACACACACACACACACACACACCTTAATGGACTACTCTTTGACAGGTCATTAGAGCCAGTCAACTTCCCTTTCAATCAATCCTTAAATGGAGCGAGCACAGATCACTGTAATTCACCCCAACAGCCCCTTTAATACAGTTAGGACACCTGTACCCGTACCACCTGTACCAGACCCTAGACAGACCCCCCCCCCCCCCTGCCCAGAAGTGCTTCTTCGTTTTTCTGCAATCCTTAAATATGCTCCCGTCTTTCAGCGCACCCTTTAATTAATTTAGTCACTGTAGCTCTGGAGTCCGCGGGGAGCAGCGCAGGGAGCAGCAGCTGATTGGCTGGAGCTGGACTGTGTATTGGAGGCTTCAGTCTGTTTCCTGACTGGACTTCATCATGCATCCCCACTCAGCCATTGATTCATTGATTGGCTGACTAAAAGCTAATGATCTCTGTAAGTGACCACTCCATTCAGATTGTGTGTGTGTGTGTGTGTGTGTGTAAGGTTGGATTATGTTATATAGGGGTTAGCAAACAGTGTGATCGGTCTGCAAAAACCACCACCCTGAGCAAGAACTGAGCAGAAGTGCTCTGACTGATGCAGTGTAGGACTTGATGACCCCTAGTGCTGACCGAGAACCGGGACAGAGTCACTGGGACAGGGAAACTGGTTATGTTTAGGGACAGAGCTGCTAGATGAGTTTTGGCTGTTGGATAAATACGGGGTTCGCAGATGCTTGTATATCGTAATGGAGCCGTCAGGTGAACTTTGGAAAAGAGCTGTCAGTTGAATACAGGAATAGAGCAGATTGTTAAGTATCCTGCTAGAGCTGTCTGGAGGAGTACCGGGATAGAGCTGTCTGGATAGAGCAGATGTTTAAGAATTGGGATAGAGCTGTAGGACGAGTCCTGGGATGGAGCAGTCTGAAAAGAGCAGATGTTTCAGGATTGAGATAGAGCTTCTGGATGAGCACAGGGATAGAGCTGTCTGGATAGAGCAGATGTTTCAGGATTGAGATAGAGCTTCTGGATGAGCACCGGGATAGAGCTGCTGGATAATTACCGGGATAGAGGTATATGGATAGAGCAGATGTTTCAGGATTGAGATAGAACTGTTGGATGAGTACCGGGATAGAGCTGCTGGATGATTACCGGGATAGAGGTATATGGATAGAGCAGATGTTTCAGGATTGAGATAGAACTGTTGGATGAGTACCGGGATAGAGCTGCTGGATGATTACCGGGATAGAGGTATATGGATAGAGCAGATGTTTCAGGATTGAGATAGAACTGTTGGATGAGCACCGGGATAGAGCTGCTGGATGATTACCGGGATAGAGGTATATGGATAGAGCAGATGTTTTAGGATTGAGATAGAGCTGCAGGATGAGTCCCGGGATGGAGCAGTCTGGATAGAGCAGATGTTTCAGGATTGAGATAGAGCTGCTGGATAATTACCAGGATAGAGCTGTCTGGATAGAGCAGATGTTTTAGGATTGAGATAGAACTGTTGGATGAGCACCAGGATAGAGCTGTCTGGATAGAGCAGAAGTTTTAGGATTGAGATAGAACTGTTGGATGAGTACCGGGATAGAGCTGCTGGATGATTACCGGGATAGAGGTATATGGATAGAGCAGATGTTTCAGGATTGAGATAGAACTGTTGGATGAGCACCGGGATAGAGCTGTCTGGATAGAGCAGATGTTTCAGGACTGAGACAGAGCTGCTGGATAATTACCGGGATAGAGGTATACAGATAGAGCAGATGTTTCAGGATTGGGATAGAGCTGCTGGACAAGCATTACAATAGAGCTGGTGAATGAGTATTTGGATAGAGCAGATGGTTGATCTTTACTATAAAGCCATTTGTTGAGTTTTAGAACAGACCTGCTGGATGAGTACTGGGATAGAGCTGCTGTATAGAGCAGATGTTTGAGAATTGGGATAGAGCTGTAGGAAAAGCATTACAATAAAGCTGTAGGATGAGTATTAGAATAGAGCTATTTGATGAGGTCTGTTGGACAAGCTTTGGGAAGGAACTGTTCATTGAGTACTGGGACAGATCTGTAGGAGGAGCATTAGGGGCAGTTCTCACCAGTACTGTGCTGTCCAGCGTGGTTCTAAAGTCGCTATATTTGATTTCTGCTTCCTTCTGCTCCTGCAGCCAGTTATCCACAGCCTTCAGAGCACCTTTCACCGCAGGCCTGCCTGGAAAATACTGAGACACACACACACACACACACACAAACACACAAACACACACACACACACACACACACACACACACACACACACACACACACACACACACACACACACACACACACACACACACACACACAGATCATTGATCATGATAAGTCGTCTGTCAACTGAAGCTTTATCTGGAAGCTCAACACCTTTCTTCTACAAGTTCTCAACAACACCAGTTCAAACATTTCCAGAACCTCTTGAGGAGAGTTATGAATCTGATGGGTTCTTTAATACCCAACAATAGAAGACAATACAGAACCACCGCCTTTAACGAAGAACCGTTTTAAGAGCGCTCACAGCACCAAAAGTGCTCACACTATAAATCACAAGTCAAAAGAACCCTTTTTGCTTGTTATCAGGTTCTTTGTAGAACCATGCACAACAGGTTCCCCACAATCGTGTATCGTATTGGGATGGTTGCTATGATTCTATGTATACTCACTACCTTTACAATAGAACCATTTTGAAACTGGTTATTTGAAACAATAGAGGAACCCTTGTTGGTGCTATCAAGAACCACAGTATAAACCGCCCATTAGAGATTTTCCATCAAGGAGAATTTAATCAGTTAAGGTTCCTCATCAGAACACTGTATTTAAGTTATGCATCTCATATAAAACCACTGCCTTTACTGAAGAACCCTTGCAGAACCATTTTTTTATAATAATAATAATAATAATAATAGAATGGAATATGGAGTGTTGGTGCTATCTAGAACCACTACTTAGAGATTTTATAGAATAATTTTAGCATTCAGATGGTTCTTCGAGTTTGAGTCTGACCCTTCAGTAAAGAACCCCTAAACCCTCTCGTACCTCAACTATTCAGAGGCAGCACAAGCGTGGACTAGAAAACTTGGACGCTGTGGTTCCGTCCCCTTCCGTTCTACAGAAGTGAAGCCAAAACTATCCACCATGTTGTCAAACCTGCAACCAGAGTCTGCTCAGTAGAGACCAGAGGCGGAGCCAGACTCAACCTACTCATTTGTTAGACCCGCCCCCTTCTCCCAGGCCGAGCCTCAGTGTCTCAGACCGTCTTCACTGAGGGATTTCCCCCTGGACTGTCCGGTAAGTGGACAACAGCTCCAACAGTAAAAGTGCAGCTCATGGAAGTTCCTCTACAGCTCAGCTCCTCCATGTACTGACCAGAGAGGACGCCATGCAGGTCCTGCTGCAGACAACCAGACTGTCTCCTCCAGACAAGACTGTCTGTCTGGCAATCACTGCATTCCTAAGTGTAGCTCCGCCTTCTTACGATAGAGCAGAGTAAGGGTTCAAAACTTTTGATTTCTGGGGGAAATAAATAAAATATATATATGGGACGTTGGAGAAGGAGAGACAGTTTAAAGGAGGAAGAGGAGACGGAAACTGAAAATGATGGGAATGGGCGGAGTGGTGGATGGTGGAATGGTGGATTCAGTGACTATGGATTAGCACCAATGCTAATGATCGGTCTTTTACGTTTCTGCAGCAAGGCTACACTGCCAACACACACACACACACACACACACACACACACACACACACACACACACACACACACAGGGGGGACCCCAGAGGTGTGTGTTTGGCTGATTTGTGCTGCAGTCTTTTCAATTTAGCGGCGGCCATCTGCTTCTGTTCATCAGCGCTAACAGGATCGCCATTCCAGCAGCTCACTTAAAAAGGCTCTGAGGAGATTTACTTAACCCCACATCCCCACTGAACACACACACACACACACACACACACACACACACACACACACACACACACACACACAGCGTATTCATAGACGTGAAAAGTCAATCAAAACAACTGGGCCTGAGTCTTCCTGCGTCTGGAGTGTGTGTGTGTGTGTGTGTGTGTGTGTGTGTGTGTGTATAATGGTCAGGTCTCTAGCCAGTAAGAAAAGCTCATCAGTGGCCTTCTGGGTGTAGTGGCGGATCAAACAGGATAGGCCAGACAAAAGGCATTGTTCAAAGCCACACACACACACACACACACACACACACACACACACACACACACACACACACACACACACACACACACACACTACACTGAAATTTAATCAAACCCTCAATCAAACCCCTCGTTCACTCAGGGACTCTTCAGAGCGCAGGCCAGCATCTAATCATCAACAGAACGAAGGCCTCAAACTTTCACATATACACCATCCAGCCATAACATTAGAACCACTGCCAGCTGAACTAAATAAGGCTGACGATCTGGTTCCAGTGGCTCCTGTCAAAGAGTGGATCCATTAGGAGAACCAAGCTGTGATGTTCTAGACAATGACTGGGTCAGAATATCTCCAAAACATCAGGCAGGTCTTGCGGGGTGTTCTCTCCCGGTATGCAGTGGTCAGCATCTATCAAAAGTGCACGTCCAATGAAGGACAACAGGATCATGGGTGCCCAGGGCTCACTGACGTTAACGGAGGTCCCACCCACCTCACGATGTACAGAACTGAAAGGATCTGCTGCTGACATTAGTCAATTAAAAGGGACAGAGCCGCTTTGGTGCCACAAGGGGGGGTGCACACAATATTAGGCAGGTATGATTATGGCTGATTGGGGTATATGCAAACTCAAAGCCTACCAGGGACAGTAGAGACCGTTTCTCCAGCCAAATGAGTAGGAGAAACCATTTTGTTACCCTTGATTTAAAAGAAAACAATGAACAGGCAGGTGTCCCAATACTTTTGTCCCTGTAGTGTATTTTCCCTTTATGCTGGTACTTGGCCACAAAGATCTGCCACTCCAACACCAACCCTCTGCAACCAGTGCAACCAGACATCAGGCATGCCCCCCCACCTTCTCCCACCCCCTGGACCATGACAATCCACTTCACCCCAGCAATATGTCATCCCAAATCCGATTAGTATCAGCACTTGAGAAACTGCAGTGCGTCTCTGTGGAGGACGAATGCATCTGTTGGCCCGAGCTGGAGGAGCTCCGCTTAATCTGTCCTCCACGGCCCTCTGGGAGCAATATGCAGGTCAGCCGTGTAAAAGCTGCCTAAACAGCTCCTCTGCTACCAGTGGGACCCCCACCCCCCCCTCTTTTCTCCCACTGCCCCCTACCGCCCCCTCCCTCAGACAATAGGCTTTGTTTGTGACAGGAGTCCAGGGCTTGTTAGAGTGAAAAGCAGCAATGCAGGGGGCCAAGCACTCGGGAGCTGGTGACATCGTAAGGCTGCCTACAGGCATTCTTGAGTCACATTCAACACATTAGGACTGTGAATAACGGCACTCAGAATGTAAATAAATGCACACTACATGGACAAAAGTAATGGGACACCTACAGGATTTTTCTTTTATGACCCCCCATTCTATAAACCCATAGGCATTCATAACTCGTAGCTTTACGTGGTCTGACAGACACTCGGTGGCTGAGCTGCTCTCTGTGAGCTGTTCCTCCTAAACTCTTCCACTGTTCAATAATAACACCACTCACAGCTGATGGAGGAAGATCTAGGAGGGAGGAAATTTCACCAGCTTACTTGTTGATGTTAGTGCAGCGGTGTCTCCTATTACATACAGAACCACGCTGGAGTTCAGTGAGCTCTTCAGAACCTCCCGTTCTTTCAGTGATGTGTGGAGGAAAGACAGACTGCAGGACTAGAGGCTGGAGTTTATACACCTGTAGCTGAATGAATAGGACTGAATCAGACAACTGAATTCAATGACTACAAAGCGTCCCAATACTTTCGTCCATATATAAAAATTATAATCTACATCACATTAGTTTTTATTAGCAGAAAATAATATATTTTCTGATCAATATTAAACAACTTATTGTTGTGATCAATCGTTTGTCTTTGTTTATGGTCAAATTTTACAGCTGTCGACACAGCAGCTCAGATAAGCACTCTGTACAATTGTGGAGATCCGAAAAGCATCAAAGAACGAAGAGCGACACCTGCTGTTGTAGCTCATTCTCCTCAAGGTTGGAGAAGACCACGTCGAGTCCCACTTCTGTCCGAGAACAGAAGGATGCAGGGCCTCAGCACAGGCCTCACCAACACTGGATTTCTGCTGAGGAACACAGATGGTTCCATGAACCCAGCCTGGACAGCTTTGTGTAGTCCAGGCTGGTGGAGGTGGAGGTGGAGGTGGGGAACGCTTTCTTGGCTCACTCATGACTTGAACTCCACCGACTCCCAGAACCCACAACCCGGTCATCAACAGCCCGGAGCTCTAACCGCTGAGCCACCACTACCCCCTACTACTGCAGTCATGAAGAGCAACCTCAACATCTTCTAATAACGAATGATTTTGGACCATCTCACAAAGCAGAAGTCTCTCAAACTGGGTTTATGAAGAGAGTTCAGAGCTCTTCAGTTCTGATGATCTGACTCCAGTAGAACACCTTTGGGATGTGGCAGAACGGGAGATTTTTCGGAGGTACACAAAGCAATCTTGCCAACATGGACCAGAGCCTCAGAGGAGTGTTTCTGACATCTAGTGGAGTCCAGGCCATGAAGACCTGAAGGAGGCCCTACCCAGCACTCTACATACACCTCTACAGTCCATACTTCTACAGCCCTGCAGCTAAACGACCAGATTAGCTAATATTAGACGCAGCGCTCGGCTGCCCCGTAATTCCTAGCTTTATTCTCTCCGTCCTGCCGGGCCTGGAATCTCCTTTAAGAATGCAGAGCGGAGACGGTAATCCCACAACCCCTCTGTCTAATGCTCTCATGCTTTCAAGAGAGCCACGTCACGTCTAATCCTGCAGGACACGTTCAGCTGGCCACAAATCCGCCTCCCGCAGTTGGACACGGCGAGCAACAGCGAGGCCAGGAGGAGCCGGTACACCTTCAGTGTCTTTGGTACCTCGACTATCTTCCCTCCCACCGCTGGAGAACCCGCCTGGCCAGTCCACCTGCAGGCGTCATTTATGCTGGGGAGCATGTTTACGACTGTGCCTATTTTTTTTATAGACGGGCACATTTATTATTTGGCAGGTTCCTCTACCTGGACGCAGGGGCCGACTCCATCCAAACCAGGCGGCCGGACCAGAGGCCATGATTCATCAGAAATACGTGCAGCGTTTTCACCCAGTAGAGCCTCCGAGCCGAGACTGCGGGCCATATCTGGTAATTATTGGTACAAGCAGTCGTTAAGGGTTTCCAAGCAACCAGAGGTCCCGCTAATTGAAACTATGGGGTTTCAGTAGCACTACATGAGGTCACATGACGTCAGTGTCAATCTCACATCTCAAAGCAAACCTTCTTAACTTTCAATGGAAAACAAATATTGATTTTGGAGCATTTCTATTGGTCCACCTGAGTACAATAGCAACCACCTAGCAATGTCATAGCAACCACTTGTGATGTTATAGCAGCCATCTAGCAACTGTTGAACAACTCCATAGTAATCCTTTGGAGGCACCATAGCAAGCAACTGGGATACCATAGCAACCACTAATAAACCACCTATACTATCCAGGTGGTCGCAATGGCATTGCTAACACTCACCAAGCAGCATCATAGCAACCACTTGTGAAACCTAGCAAACACCTGGAAGCACCAGAGCAATTACTGAATATCAGGATAACCCCCTAGCAACACTATAGCAACCACCTAACAAAACTCATCCATTGTTTTAGTGACCATATTTTTTGCCTTGCAGTGCATATTACAGTAAGCTATAGTGGAGCAAGCTTACAGTGAGTCATACAGTGACAGAACCTCAAGCGGTTCCGGTTCCTCCAGCGTTCCTCAGCTTTGTGGAGAAGGTTCTGTTTGGGTTGTGTTAGGTCACCATCTCCTAAACCACATCTAATGAAGATCCGGAGGAGCGCTGAGAGACGGGCTGAGAGAGAGAGAGGAGCGATTTTGGGGGCGTGTCTTCAGAGATGTGGTGACAGTCCAAGTCCAGGGTTTGTTAGAAATGTGCTGGGAACTGGAGTACTGACACTACTAACAGGGGGCGGAGCTACAGGACTCCAGGGAGATGGAAATAAAGCAGAGATCAGAAATACTGAACTGACAATCAATAAGAGAGGAGGTCATTACCTCAGAGAGAGAGAGAGAGAGAGAGAGAGAGAGAGAGAGAGAGAGAGAGAGAGAGACAATTAAAAAATGTAATAATTTAATAATCTACAGCACTATAATTAATATAGCCATGTTTATGCAATGTTTGCTGCTGTACCTTTATGTGTAATGTGAAACAGTGAAAGCGGCACAATAAAATCTGTGTGTGTGTGTGTGTGTGCGTGCGCGTGTGCTCACTAAGTTATATATAACCAATAAATAATGCTGATAATCACAATTCACCACAAACACGGTGCCCATGTGTCAGCAGCACACACCATCTCCCTGACTTCAATGTCTCTCACTCCCCCTTGTGGTCAGACACATAAACAGCAGCTGCACTGACACGGTCTTCATCAGCCTTTGGAGAAAACTAGAGTCACACAGCTGGAGATTTTATACATATATATAAAAAACACAGAATTTTGAAATATGGGTGGAATTTCCCTTTAACATGTTTCATATGATTTGTCTCCTGCTCCTAAAAAGAGCTTTTTTTTAAAGGTTTAAAAACTCTGCATGTGGGTTTGGGGGATTTGGTGAGTTTGAAACGCTCGGTTCTAGATAAGCTCCCCCAGTCAGAGCTGTGGTTCTACAGTGGAGGTTTTAGATAAGCTCCCCCAGTCAGAGCTGTGGTTCTACAGTGGAGGTTCTAGATAAGCTCCCCCAGTCAGAGCTGTTCTACAGTGGAGGTTTTAGATAAGCTCCCCCAGTCAGAGCTGTGGTTCTACAGTGGAGGTGAAGGGAAGCAGACGTCTGAAGCTCTAATAAAAGCTCCTCACAGAAAGTTCTTCACCTAATGGTGATGAAGACGTTGCCTGATGCCTGAGACACGGTTCTACCAGAGTTCTGAGAAGAGTTCGGCTCTAGAACCTGCTTTTAAAATCAGATCATTAAAATGGTGGAGGGATACATGCTGCAGGGTGTAGTGCAGCTACAGAAAGTAGTCCCTAAAGAGAACTGCATTAGTGGAGATTCTCTATTCACTATTTTACCTTCATCATCTTCATCATCATCATCATCATCATCATTCCATATAAAACTCAGAAGACTCGTGTTGTCATCAGTAAGCCCACCCCCCCACCCCACCCCACCGCCCCAGTCCATCCGGTGACTCACCTCTGAGTGTGAGAGGGACTCACCTTGGTCAGTACGGAGACGTAGTGTTTAAGTGCAGTCAGAGCTTCTCCACTGATGGTGGCGTGAGCAGAGAGCTCCACCCGCAGGGAATAATGAAGAGCAGACTCCAAATCAGACATGTACACACGCGTCCTGCGCACACACACACACACACACACACACACACACACACACACACACACACACACACACACACACACACACACACACACACACACAAGAAAACAACAGCAGACTGTGAGCACCTTCACTACACCAGCACATCATACACTCAGGTTCTTCAACGGTTCCTCAGTAAGAGCAACGGTTCTTTATTGAGGGGTGAACAGTCACAGAACTATTTGAATGCAGAACTAGAACTAGAAACGGGCCCAAAAAATCCAGCCCCACCCAACCAGAGCACGTTCTGTCCGAGCCCGACCCGACCCGCCACATAAAGCGTCACTCTGAGCCCGGGCAGAGAACCTAAACTCTATGCAGAGCTGGAACTCTGCCTGGTCACATGGTTATTCTTTATAATGATGCTTTAAAGAACCTTTTAGAAATGGTTCTACACAGCAGAAAAAGGTTCCCCATCCTTTTCAGTATTACAGTTAGTTTAAGCGGCCGGTCAAAAGTTTGAGGACACTCTGCCGTTAAGACTGTGCATCCTTGTTCTAGACAGACTAAAGACACCCATCATATTCTGCCTTTAGTAATTACGTCCAGAACTGGGGTGTCCAAACTAACCCGGCAGATTTCCACTCCAGCCACCAGGTCAGCTGATTAATCAGGTCAGCTCCTGCTTGGCTGGGATGAAACCCTGCAGAAACGCCGGCCCTCTGCAGACGGGACATCCCTAATCTAGCACTGATCACCTTTTTAAAACAGCAGAATATGTAAGAAACACACTTCTGCACTCTCTCACCTGTTGAACGCCCTCCACGGTTCCTCAGTTCTGTTCCTCTGAAGGTCTGTGACGGCTGGACGGGGTTTCCCTGCGCGCACTACACCCGGCAGCCTCTGGAGGGCGTAAGAGTAAAAGGTGCGAGCCTCTCTGAGTCTGGAGAGAGAAAGAGTGAGACTTTCACAATATTACACATACACAACACTGGCCTCACTGGCCACTTTATTAGAAACCCCTACTACCTTGTGCTTCCACTCACTGGCCACTTTATTAGAAACCCCTACTACCTTGTGCTTCCACTCACTGGCCACTTTATTAGAAACACCTACCTTGTGCTTCCACTCACCGGCCACTTTATTAGAACCCCTACCTTGTGCTTCCACTCACTGGCCACTTTATTAGAAACCCCTACCTTGTGCTTCCACTCGCCGGCCACTTTATTAGAAACCCCTACTACCTTGTGCTTCCACTCACTGGCCACTTTATTAGAAACCCCTACTACCTTGTGCTTCCACTCACCGGCCACTTTATTAGAAGTGCACTACATCCAGCCTCCATTAGTTCACATGACTAGAACAACAACACCCAATATGGGGCTACTGGGTGTGTGTGTGTGTGTCACCCAAGATCAATCATGCATTCTGCTCTGTTGGCAGCCATCTGTTGCTGTGCAGCTCTGGGAACAAGAGGCAGGTGAACGAAACACTATTGTTTCCCCACACAAGATTAAAACACACACACACACACACACACACACACACACACACACACACACACACACACACACACACACACACACACACGGTATGCCATGCACAGATGAAGGGAGCAATAAATAATGACCCATAAATCATTTCTTTGCTGCATTTGTCCATCTAAGGGAGCTCGGCCTGCATGCTAAGTCCGGCTCCAGTCTGCACAACAAAGCAGAAAACCTGCAGATTTATGCAGGACTGCAAATCACCACAGCGACACGCAGAAACCCGGATAATAGCACAAATCGCACTTCTATTGATTTATTAAACAGAGCCGGGTGTTTAAAGGAAGTCAGTATATAAATGGGGCTGAACCTGGACTTCAGGAGAAGAAGTCTGGCTCAGTACTGAACCACCAGAGACAAGAGAAGGGTTTGGTAGAAGAGCAGAAACACAAGCTAATGTGTAGCAGATTATGTCGTCAAACAGGTCCAAGTAGGACATGCTCATTGTCATCTTCACGTGTTGCCATAGCAACATCATCTGCCAATTTTCCCAGCAGCAGGATTCCAGATTCCCCTGATAACTGTGATGATCTGTGATCATGGGGAGGGTGTTTGATGGCTGTGCTAGAATTCACACTACTATTTAAATCTCCTCTTGGTGGCAGTAAAGGGCAGCGTTTTGAAGCAGATCAACAGCTTACAGTGAGAGCTAGCCAGACTGAAGTGTGTAAAGTGTGTGTGTGTGTGTGTGTTAACTCACACTGAGAGTCGGGAGTAGTTGGTGTGTGTGTAGTACAGGTAACACGAGGGGAATTCAGTGACTTCAAACCGAGAGACCAAGTCGCTCTCGTTATCCAGAACACGGCGAACAGCGATGTTCTCATACTGCAGCAGGTCCAGTGTTACCTAGAACACACACACACACACACACACACACACACACACACACACACACACAGGTGATTCTAGCAGTAATTAAACCAAGCTAATTACAGTCACAGATCATTCCTTCCCACAATGCAACAAAGGACGGGTAAGGATGGGTAAGGAAGGGTATGGATGGGTAAGGAGGGGTATGGATGGGTAAGGAGGGGTATGGATGGGTATGGATGGGTAAGGAAGGGTAAGGATGAGTAAGGAAGGGTAAGGAAGGGTATGGATGGGTATGGATGGGTATGGATGGGTAAGGAAGGGTAAGGAAGGGTAAGGAAGGGTATGGATGAGTAAGGAAGGGTATGGATGGGTATGGAAGGGTATGGATGGGTATGGATGGGTAAGGAAGGGTATGGATGGGTATGGATGGGTAAGGAAGGGTAAGGAAGGGTATGGATGGGTAAGGAAGGGTAAGGAAGGGTATGGATGGGTAAGGAAGGGTAAGGATGAGTAAGGAAGGGTAAGGAAGGGTAAGGAAGGGTATGGATGGGTATGGAAGGGTAAGGATGAGTAAGGAAGGGTAAGGAAGGGTATGGATGGGTATGGAAGGGTATGGATGGGTAAGGAAGGGTAAGGATGGGTAAGGAAGGGTATGGATGGGTAAGGAAGGGTATGGATGGGTAAGGAAGGGTATGGATGGGTATGGATGAGTAAGGAAGGGTATGGATGGGTAAGGAAGGGTATGGATGGGTATGGATGTGTAAGGAAGGGTATGGATGGGTAAGGAAGGGTATGGATGAGTAAGGAAGGGTATGGATGAGTAAGGAAGGGTATGGATGGGTATGGATGAGTAAGGAAGGGTATGGATGGGTATGGATGGGTATGGATGAGTAAGGAAGGGTATGGATGAGTAAGGAAGGGTATGGATGAGTAAGGAAGGGTATGGATGGTATGGATGGGTAAGGAAGGGTATGGATGGGTAAGGAAGGGTAAGGAGGAGTTTGGTTATTGGATGAATATGTTTGACGATTGGTTGAACGGTTGTTGGTTTTGGCAGTTCTGCATATGTATGGGGTTTAAAAGTGGATCTCACCTCTCGGCCCACATACGAGTCTGCCTTCTCGAACACCAGCGCCAGGTGCTGCACGTTATTATTCTCATAGAAGCTGTCAATCTCTGCAGCACTGCCCAACACACACACACACACACACTTACACTTACATGAAAAGATTTGTACAGTAACTAGTACAGTAACACCCCCTTACACACACACACCGACTAGTGAAGACTGGCTAATACATATATAATCACTGACCTGGCTGGTTCCAGCGGGGGGCACGCAGGTGGTCCAGGTTCTTTGTGGGACTCCAGCTTGTCAATAATAAGGTGGCGAAGGCCTTTAACATCCCGGGGAAAACCTACACACATTCAGAGCTACAATCACTGACACCAGCAACTGACCATCTCTGCCCACTGATGAGCCACTGACCACTAATAAAATCCTGACTCACTGCTGACCAATATCCAGACACTGACATCTGATCGGCTACTGACCACTCAATCACTAATGACTTGACCAGAGATGAACAGATGACTGACCTACACTACATGGTCAGTACACCGTCTGCAGGTCAGTTAGTCATTGGAAATCACAGGATCAGTAATCTGAGTTCAGTGCTGGACAGTAAGGGACAGTAACACCTGCGGCAGGGTCAGGGTCAATAAAGCAAACAGCTTCCGTACCTCGAAGATTCTCTCCTACAGACTCATTGCTGGCGTACGCCGGGATGAACTGAGAGAGAGAGAGAGAGAGAGACAGAGCGAGAGAGTCAGTCTCTTTTAATGTCTTGATTACATGATGTCACAAATCTATGCATTTACATACTTTAAATCCGCCCCAGCTTACAGCAGTTCAGCCCCGCCCACTCACACTGCAATCGTTATTATAGGATTAAGTACTTCTTAAACAAGGACTGATCTTCATTTTAACAGCCAATAAGAACAGAGGTCATTTACATAAATCAGTCTTAAAACCATTGTAACAAATGGGAGAGAGAGAGAGAGAGAGAAGGACTGCGAGAGAGAGAGAGAGAGAGAGAGAGAGAGAGAGACAGATAGAGACACAGAGAGAGAGAGAGATAGATAGAGAGAGAGAGTAAGAGAGAGAGATAGACACAGAGAGAGAGGGAGAGAGAGAGAGAGAGAGAGAGAGAGAGAGAGAGAGAGATAGATAGAGAGAGAGAGAGGAGAGAAAGTAAGAGAGAGAGATAGACACAGAGAGGGAGAGAGAGAGAGAGAGATAGAGAGAGGAGAGAAAGTAAGAGAGAGAGATAGACAGAGAGAGAGAGAGAGAGAGAGAGAGAGAGAGAGACAGAGACAGAGAGAGAGAGAGAGAGAGAGAGAGAGAGAGGAGAGAAAGTAAGAGAGAGAGATAGACACAGAGAGAGAGAGAGATAGACACACAGAGAGAGAGAGAGAGAGAGAGAGAGAGAGAGAGAGAGAGAGAGAATTATTTTAATAAAGTTAAGACAGAATTATATACATTATAAAAATAAACAATAATAATAATAATAAAGTGATACAGTTTGGAGGCTGTGGGGATATTTAAAGGATATTTACATTTGGCCAATAAAGCTACTGGAATTTGACAGAAGGGGGAGGAGAGGATTTGCAGAACTCTGTTAGCTGGAAGTGTACCCGCCCTCCCCAAACCTTTAAATGAGTTCCAGCTGTGGGCCTCTCTCCCTCGCTCCCTCTCTCCCTCTCTCCCTCTCTCCCTCTCTCCCTCTCTCTATCTATCCTCTTCATCTTCTCTCTACTGTCCTTCCTCTTCCTCTCTCTCCTCCTTTCTATCTTTCCTGCCCCCCGTCCCGTCCTGTCCCATGTGTGTGTTGCTGAGTCAGGCCTTTAAATCACACAGTATATAGCTGAAGAAAACAATTCTTCTACTGAGAACAGAGGACAATAGAGGTGTGTGTGCACACTCTCTCTCTCTCTCACTCTGCTGGACTTCAGCTCTGACCAGTCTGACCAGCAGCAGACACTCTACATTACTACACAGCACCCTGCAGAACTCTACACCGAGAAGCTCACGGCACACACTTCAGCCCCTTCCCCTCCTTTCAGCCGTTTAACCTGATTCAGAAATCTGGAACAACCGTTAACAATAATCAATAATCAAGAAAAAATGTATTTGGATTAGGATAAGATAATTCAAAAATATAAATAATATTAATGTAGAACATCAAAAACAAAGATAATAACAATACAATTAGCATTTCTGAAGAACAGTCATCAAATCTTTAGACAGATTAAACATCTTATATAGTTGTAGTGTCTAGTTTTAATATTTATACATTTGAATGTATGTTTGCATTAATGAATCATTTTATATTCAATACTATCAAGTAATCCCAAAGCTGTGAAAGACCGTTTGTAAATGATCTCTGTTCTGATTGGCTGTCCAGGCTGAAACAGTCTAATAACTAATAGCTAACAATAATCAGTAAGAATGGGTGGGGCTAAGCTGCTGTATTTATAAGGCAAATATGTAAATGTGTTTTTATGACATTATTAAAAAACTTCTGAAGTTTAGTGTCTATAGATGGACAGTAGGGGCAGCAGTGTCCATGGTAATGCAACAAAAACAAGGTGCTGACCCCTTAAAGAGGCTCCATACCTTCACAGTGGGATAGCCAGTGACCCCCAAAATGGTGCAGACTTTTTTGTTGTCTTCATTGGCGCAGTCTATAACCGCCAGGTCGACTGCAGGCTTCCATTCTGAGCAGAAAAGAGTTAAATAGAGTTAATTACAGGTAGACACTCACTGACCACTGACTTTATGTTTATTTGAGTTTACTCTAATGTTATATAGAGTTAATTACAGGTAGACAGTCTCACTGACCACTGACTTTATGTTTATTTGAGTTTATTCTAATGTTATATAGAGTTAATTACAGGTAGACACTCTCACTGACCACTGACTTTATGTTTATTTGGGTTTATTCTAATGTTATATAGAGTTAATTACAGGTAGACACTCTCACTGACCACTGACTTTATGTTTATTTGGGTTTATTCTAATGTTATATAGAGTGAATTACAGGTAGACACTCACTGACCACTGACTTTATGTTTATTTGAGTTTATTCTAATGTTATATAGAGTTAATTACAGGTAGACACTCTCACTGACCACTGACTTTATGTTTATTTGGGTTTATTCTAATGTTATATAGAGTGAATTACAGGTAGACACTCACTGACCACTGACTTTATGTTTATTTGAGTTTATTCTAATGTTATATAGAGTTAATTACAGGTAGACACTCTCACTGACCACTGACTTTATGTTTATTTGGGTTTATTCTAATGTTATATAGAGTGAATTACAGGTAGACACTCACTGACCACTGACTTTATGTTTATTTGGGTTTATTCTAATGTTATATAGAGTTAATTACAGGTAGACACTCTCACTGACCACTGACTTTATGTTTATTAGGGTTTATTCTAATGTTATATAAAGTTAATTACAGGTAGACACTCTCACTGGCTTTACAGAGGTCAGAGCTGTGTGTTCTAGGAGGAAGGTGATGAACAGCAAACTCATCCTCACTTCCTGCACGTTAACAGACACTCACACCGGGTCTGTGGGAGTCCTGTAAAGCACGTGAGGCTCTGAATCCCATCATCTGCTCTAATAACCTCCAACAAAAGCAGCGGCCTGCAGAGCACAGGCTGATTTCACCAGGCCTCTGACAACACTGATCACATTACAGCCTGCAGGGGGCAGCAGACCTGGCAGGTTCAGGGGAGCGTTTCCCACAAAGTGACTAATTAGGACCTTTTACAGAAGATTCCAAACCTCAGGGAGTTGAAGTGTTCAGCTGAGAGAGAACTACGCTCAGCAGAGGGAACAGAAGCAGCGAGTCCTGGATAAACTTGAATAAGAAAATGTGGCCTGTGCAAAAGTTTGGACACCTCACACAGTCAGGGCTTAGATGTTTTTGTCAGTTTTTACGCTGGAAGTTTGTAGCTTTGAGATGTTCTCGGGTCGCCTCACTGCTCAGCCTGCAGCTTGTTTAGGGTCTCTCCTCAAACCTTCTAAGAAGTTCTGAAAGCTGCACTTTGGGTCTCCTCGGTTGTTTTTTTTTTTTAAATCATCTTCAGCCTTTTAACAGTTGGTTTAACATTTGCAGATATTTTGTAGAATCCGTTTTTCCCTCCACCTGCGCAATACTGCCAGTGCCACCAGCAGCAACACAACCCCAGCTCCGCCCCTGCTGCACAGTTGGTAAGGTGTTCTTTTCATTAAATGCAATTCCTTGTGTTTTTTTGTTTTAAATAAACGTTAAACACCTAAAATAACCAATAAGAAGACGTTTGAGAGTCGTCATTCTATTGATCCTACTGTCTACCTTTAACCTGTCCTAGAGTGATCCAACCACCGAGGACGTACCTGAGGAAAGTGTGTATCCAAGGTGTGATCGGTTCTCTTGGAGGCTTAGCAGCATTAGCAATTAGCATGATGGCATTGTTATCACCATTATAACGATTGCTGGGGGTTAGCTACTTATAGCCCCATGAACTACATCAAAGTTAATTCATTATAAATCAATATTTAACTTAATATTATTTATGGCTTCATTATATAATATTAATGATATTAATAATAATAATAATGAGCAGCAGTGTCTGTGACTCCCTATGTAAGCTAAACGCAGTTAGCATGTTAGCAATGCCATCCTGAAGACCGATCAATAACTCTACTTTAATGACTAAAGTGATGATTTTAAAAACTGAAATATCATGATATGTTTAATGTAACGATCCTCAAAAACACAGTATTGATTATTAATGTACAGTTTAGATGTAAAGTTTGGTGGCAGACAGTGGTTCATTTAGTGTAGTGATTAAACCCTGACCACTAGAGGGCAGCGTTGTACTCCGTCTTCAGATCCGACTGTTCTGATTGGTTCTCGCTAATACATTCAGTGAACGGCACGATTTAACTTTATTTATTTATATTCATCCATCTCCAGGCCCGACTTACTGCCATCATATCCGCCCATGAGTGACGTAAGGGCGTCCTGAATTACTCGTACCCAAACAACTCAAACCACTCAGAGAACCATATGAAGGGCTTACATGGTTCTGTGTAGCACCGGAAAGGTTTCTATGATGGTTATGAGGGAACAGGTACAGGTGTAGAACTCCTCCCTCATCTCGTGTCCCCTTACGGCTGTCCTAGAGGATGCTCTGGACGTTGCTGATGCTGCAGTTCTGCAGACTGGCGCTATAGTGCGCATGTTAAGTGAACAAGCCTGCAGGTCTTTGGGAAGGCCGGATATTTAGGTCCTGACGTGCTGCAGCTGCAGCCGATTAGAGTAGCTCACCCAGAACGTCTGACCGCGTCCTCCTCAACAAACACTGACATTTCAACTGTCCCGCAGCTTCCTGCGAAGTGATAAACAGAGCCGTCTCAGTCTTCCTGAGGCCCTCAGCCAGACCTCAGCCAGGCCTTGACCACATCTACGGAATATCCTCCACTAGAGTACTTCCTTGTAGCACCTTCCTTGTAGCACTTCAGGAAGGTACTGACCACTGCATACCAGGAGGGAAGACCTGCTTGCTGATGTTCTAGAGATGTTCTGACCCAGTCATTATCTAGAACATCACAGTTCGGTTCTTGTCAAAGTGTCTCAGATTCTTACGTTTGTCCATTTTTCCTGCTTCATCACCTTCATCATCTTCAAGAACTGACCGTTCACTCACTGCCTAACATATGTAGCTCCACCCCTCGACAGACAGGAGCCACTGGACCCAGATCAGCAGTGTTCCTCACTTCTTTAGCTGGCAGTGGTTTTAATGTTATGGCTGATCAGTGTAGATTTCCCACATTTGAGAGGAAGTTGACTCCTGGAACAATCTGGGACGTGTTCTCCAGCTCCACTGAGCATTTCTGACGACCAGCAGAACCACGTCTGCAGAAGGCTGAGTGCACCCTATTTAGGGTGCAGACGTCCTAACATAGGGCACCCCATAGGTAGTATAAAGCCCTTTCAGATGAACCCCTCCTAGGCAGCCTAGCTCCTGTGAACTCTAACAGCAACAAAGGGCTGACCGAGTGCTCGCAGACATTATCAGACACTTACACTTTAATGAGATGAAATATAAAGCCATTTTTATAAGTGATTTTTTGTAGCTAAGCTGACATTTAGGTTATTAT
>NC_132883.1:1221514-1224375 GCF_030463535.1 Salminus brasiliensis
CACTTTTTATTTATTTCTTTTTTAATCTTTTAAGTCTAGTTTTCCAAAGGGAGAATTTACAGTGTGATGTCGGCTGCATGGTTGTGTAGGTGGATTTTTTTTATAGGCTGTGGATCATCACAAATCCTGGAAAACTAAAAGTAAACACAAGATCTGTTATGAAGTTATTATTCTGGAGTTAGAAAGCTGGATAAAGCTGTGAGAACAGCTTTAAATTTCAATTATCTGCATCTTCCCACTGACTTCTGTTAGAAATACAATATTCATTTTCAATATTCATTTTTATTTTTTTCTAAATTCAAAAATCAATTTACTGAAATTAATGTCCATGGAAATCAACGATCATCATCCAGTTCACACCAAAAACTAAACCTTTTTAAGATGTTATTCCAATTCTGGTCATTTTGGAGCATTTCTATTGCTCCATTAATAATGAAACCAAAAGTACAACTGCCAGATTTACATTAGGTCTGAAAGCTGATCTGAGACAGATCTTATGATCTTATGCTCCAGATACAGGAAACAGAAATCGGGTGGAGGAAACGGCGGAGTGCTCCTTTAAGAATCAGAAGCTCTGCCCAGAGCTCATGCAGGCAGCTCCATCTGACCCTCTGCTTTTACGGCTGTTTGGAGACGTGTGGAAACGAGAGCAGGGTTAGGGTGCAATGAACCCCACCACAGCATGCCTGGATGATGGACAGACTGGACATGGATGTGGTTGGTTCCTTGGGTGAGGAATAAGCCTTGTCCTGCAACGCTAATAAAGACCTACTGTTGAATTTAGTCTACTAAACCAGCCCTTAGACTCAGAGAGAGAGAGAGAGACAGAGAGAGACAGAGAGAGAGACACAGAGACCACAAATTTCTCAGCTGCTTCCTACAAGTGAAGACTGAGCTGAGCAGGGTGTAGAACTGAGCTTCTGCTAAAGTTCAGACCGGCCTCCGTCAGACTGACCGCCACCACTGGTGACCGCTTTCAGGCCACAGGGACACTGAGAGTAAGGCAGAATTAGAGGTTTAACAGCTTTGCGTGAGGAAAAATGAAGGTGGAAAAGGCTGGGAGATGTCCCTCAGGCTTCAGGGAAGAGAGAACGAATGAGGCACTTAAAAAAGAGAGGAAGGCAGATGGTGAGGCGAGGAACCAGTAGGACAGTACTGACAGAACAGGTAGTCATCGCTACAGGTACAAAAAACAAAAACCCAAAACATGCTCATGTCTTGGCATCTCCAGCTGACCGCCCAAAGCCGGAATTCTGCAGCGTTTTAAACCAATTACAGAAACACGCTGAAATTCATCACAGCAGCCAAATTTCCTTACAACAGAAACCAACAGGCAGCGCCTGCCACCGACTTCCTCTACTGGAAGATTTCTTGTTTTGCAGATGCAGAGAAACAGGTTGAAATGACGGTTCGTGATAACATTGAATATCCGGGGCAGACACGTCAGACAGAGCTCAGTTTGGAGTATGCTGGAGTATCACTCTAAAGGAACGGCATGTGTTTGACTTTTCCTTACATATATATATATATATCATTTTTTTGCATTAATAATAAGTCAATACATCATATTTCGCGGCGTCCCTCTCCCAGATTCATTTCATGTGCTCAGACTAGTTCTGCATCAATTCTGCACATTCTAAAATCAGTTTATACATTTTCAAACATTTTTTTGCAGAGAATTTCTTTAAAAATTCAAATAAATTAAAAATAAGAGGCAAAAGAGAGAAGATACAATCTGCTCGGCCTCCAAGTCTAACGTCTTCCAGGTTCTGCCCCGACCGGAGTGTACCGATGCCCGAGCCGGAGGAGGGTTGTGAAGAGAGATTTAGCAGCAATGGAGCGCAGAGCAGCCTGAAATCGCAGCGAAGGCTGAGGAGAGGCTGCCCCTCGTACAGGAGAGTAGAAGGCTGGACTGGGAGATCAGGCTGAAGAACCTACAGCACAGTGATGAGAGAGTGTGTGTGTGTGTGTGTGTGTGTGTGTTCTGAACACCCACTGAAGCCGAGTGGAGTGTGAGACTGGGTTTAGATGGTGTAACAGCAGCGCTGAGCTGAGCGCTCAGCAGAAGGCCGGTTTGGATCTGCATCAGGACTTGGGCCGTTTGGACCTCTTCTCCTGGATCTGGACCAGGATTTCGGCCGTGTCCTTCAGCAGAGCGTCAAAGATCCCGTCCGCCAGCTGCATCTTCACAAACAGCTCGTCCTCGTCGTAGTTCACCCACAGAGCCTCCTCCTCGTGCAGCTCCTGCACCTGAGACAGCAGAGAGGTGTTAGCATTAGGGCTGTGAAAGCGCAGCGACCCACCCAAACCCGGCCAATTCCCCAATCCCCCCCAATCTCTCCTCTGATGCAGCATTGTTCGGTAGCAGAACGCTCGGAGGAAAGCACGGCTCCCCGTCTTCGATACAGCAGCTAACAGACGCCTCTGTTGACCCACACCACACTAGGAGTGATGAGGGGAGGAAGTGCCGTCAGCCATCAGCCCCCCCTGAGAGAGCACAGCCAACTGTGCTCACTCTGACTCCGGCTGCTGATCCTCAGATCATAGTGGCAGCACTTTAGTCCACTGGACCACTGGACAAAATATGTTTCCACTATCTAGAACTGTGCTCCAAATGTTATTTGAATTGTTTTCACTATCCAGAACTCTGCTCCATTTTTACATTAAATTATATTTCCCCTATCTGGAACAAAATTCTATTGGATTCCACTATCTAGAACTCCGTGTGTATATTTTAATATATATATATATATATATATCATATATATATATACACACACACCCCAACGGAGTCATCGTCTCTGACCACAACGTGTAGAAAATTCTTACCAGGATGTGATCGACTCTGTCTCGCTTCTTCA